>NW_013654822.1:0-6120 GCF_000499385.1 Eimeria necatrix
CGATTCAATGGCAGACGTGTTGCAGAACGTGCAGCCGTCTCTGTAGCCAACTAAGGCAAATGCAGAGCATGGGATTTCGAGAAGATGCAGCGTTTTAGACCTTGATACACCGATCAGCCCGAGCTTGTTCGACGAAACACTTAAAATGCCTGCCCAAAGCGACGCTTTGGAATACAAGAAGACGCCTTCAGTCATTGTCTCGAAGGTATCCTCACGCAAACGCTCACAAGGAGAAAGGCGTGCAAACGTACCTCCTATATTTTGGAAGGGGTCCTCCATCCTGCGTTTTTCGCGTTTTTCAGCGCGCATGGCAATACCTCGTTCGACGCCCACTTAAGGCTTGATGCAACGGAGTGATGGAACACTCCCCTACTGCGCTTCATTCAGGCTGGAGAAATGCAACAAGTCTTCTGAGTGGCCAAGGCACAATGATCATGCCAAGATGCTTCTTAAGTTGGTCAAGCCCACAACATCCCTCCACATTAGTGTCTCAATCTGAAGAGATGAAACAAACGGGATCATATGATCGCGCCTGTGTTTGTATTAGAACAAGATGCTCGTCACACCGCATCTCGTGTCTGGATGCAGAACGCTTCTCACATTTCTTGGAGCTCGTGCCGTTCAGTGATATACACCTAAAGTGCCGATGTTATCCCCAGCACAAAGTGCAATTTTGTGCTCAGCATTCCTCGGTCTCATCACCTCGGTGCGTGGCATTGGAGGCTAAATTTGAATTTCTTCGAGATAGAGTTTTTGGAGCCGATAGGATAATCAATGTCTTTCCTGTCGATGCTTGTAGCCTACAGGAGCGGTAACGTATCGAGAGCAAAAATTATTCGCCGCAGCGCTGGCATGCTGCGCAAGTTTTTGCCGCAGTGCGGGCATGGTACTGTGAGCTGGAAAGCCTAGGAACCGCATGTCGAGCAAACGCGAAGCTGTGGTCTTGACATTTTGTGACAATATGACTAGCTCGGGTACGTATAGAGATATAAATGCATGCGAAGCCGGCACAGGGTGCTGTCCAGTGAAGCCGCCTCTCCACTGTAAATGCATGGTTTGCAAATCAGCTTAATGTTCGTTTCGAGATTCGCTAGTGCGCATTTCATGGTGAAGAGTGGTGAACTGGTTGGGGGAAGTAATATCACATTATTCTGGCTGTCAAACTGATACGACAGAAGCGGGCCATCATGCAAGTCCATAAAAACATGCCGCATGTGAAAGAAGCCAGATGTGCATGCCTGACGGCGAGTAGAAGATTCAGATTTTACAGGTTCGTAGAGTTCTGGAAGTCATCTGTTGCACTCAAGCGATCACCGATGGATGCGCTAGAAGCTTTATGACGAGAAAAACATATCAAGTATGGAACATGGGATAAGAGCCACCAACCAACTATCGGACAAAAGAAGCGGTACCCTGATGTGCCTCGAGCGGAACGCGAAGTCACCGCATTCAATGGCAGACGTATTGCAGAACGTGCAGCCGTCTCTGTAGCCAACTAAGGCAAATGCAGAGCATGGGATTTCGAGAAGATGCAGCGTTTTAGACCTTGATACACCGATCAGCCCGAGCTTGTTCGACGAAACACTCGAAATGCCTGCCCAAAGCGACGCTTTCGAATACAACAAAACGCCTTCAGTCATTGTCTTCAAGGTATCCTCACGCAAACGCTCACAAGGAGAAAGGCGTGCAAACGTACCTCCTATATTTTGGAAGGGGTCCTCCATCCTGAGTATTTAGCGATTCTCAGCGCAAATGGCTACACCTCTTTTGATGTTCACTCAAGCCTTGGTGCAACAGAGTGATGGAATGCTGCCGTTCTAGGGTTCCTTCAGGCTGGAGAAATGCAGCTAGTCTTCTGACTGGCCAAGGCACAATGATCATGCAGATGTTTCTTAAGTTGGCGAAACCCACAGCATCCCTCCAAATTAGTCTGCCAATCTGAAGAGATGAAAATAAAGGGAGCATATAATCGCGCCTGTGTTTGTATTAGAACAAAATGCTCGTCACAACGCAACTCGTGTCTGGATGTTGAAGGCTTCTCACATTTGTTGGCGATGGTGTCATTCAGTGATATACACCTAAAGTGCTGACATCATTCGTAGCACAAGGTGCAATTTTGCGCTCAGCATTCCTCGGTCTCATCACCTGGGTGCGTGGCATTGGAGGCCAAATTTGAATTGCTTCGAGATAGATTTTATGGAGCCGATCGGATAATCAATGTCTTTCCTGCCGATGCATGTAGCCTACAGGCGCGGTAACGTATTGAAAGCAAAAATTATTCGCCGCAGCGCTGGCGTGATGCACAAGTCTTTGCCGCAGTGCGTGCAGGGTACTTTGAGCTGGAAAGCCTAGGAACCGCATGTCGAGCAAACGCGAAGCTGTGGTCCTGACATTATGTGAGAATATGACTAGCTCGAGCACATATTAATAAAGACATGAATGCATGCGAAGCCGGCACAGGTTGCTGTCCAGTGAAGCCGACTCTCCACTGTAAATGTATGGTTTACAAATCAGCTTTATGTTCGTTTCGAGATTCGCTAATGCAAATTTCATGGAAAAGACCGATAGACTGGTTGTCGACGTACGATCACATTTTTCTAGCTGTCAAACTGATACAACGACACAAGTGGGCCATCATGCAAGTCCATAAAAGCATGTCACATGTGAAAGAAGCAAGATGTGCATGCCTGCCGACGAGAAAGAAATTCAGATTTCACCGGTTCGTAGAGTTCTGGGAGTTTTCCTATGTACTGAAGCAAACATCAATGGATGCGCTAGAAGCTGTATGACAGGAAAAGCATATCAAGTATGGAGCATGAGATAAGAGCAACCAACCAACTATCAGACAAGAGAGCGGTACCCGGTTATGCCCCGAGAGGAATGCGAAGTCACCGTATTCAATGGCAGACGTATTGCAAAACGTGCAGCCTTCTCAGTAGCCAGCTAAGGCAAATGCAGAGCATGGGATTTCGAGAAGAAGATGCAGCGTTTTAGACCTTGATGAATCATTCAGCCTGAGCTTGTTCGACGAAACACTCAAAATGCCTGCCCAACGCGACGTTTTGGAATGCAAGAAAACGCCTTCAGTCATTGCCTTGAAGGTATCTTCACGCAAACGCTCACAAGGAGAAAGGCGTGCAGACGTACCTCCTTTATTTTGGAAAGGGTCCTCAATCCTAAGTATTTCAGGATTTTCAGCGCGTATGGCTATACCGCGTTTGACGCTCTTTTACGCCGTGGTGCAACAGACTGATGGAATGCTGCCGTTCTAGGGTTCATGCAGGTTGGAGAAATGCAGCTAGCCTTTCTGGCTGGCATGATCATGCCAAGATGCTTCTTAAGTTGGCGAAGCCCACAACATCCCTCCAAATTAGTGTGCCAATCTGAAGAGACGAAAATAAGGGGAACATATAATCGCGCCTGTGTTTGTACTAGGACAAAGTGCCTGTTACAACACATCTCGTGTCTGGATGTTGAAAGCTTCGCACATTTGTTGGCGATTGTGTCGTTCAGTGATATGAACCTAAAGTGCTGACTTCATTCGCAGCACAAAGTGCAATTTTGCGCTCAGCATTCCTCGGTCTCATCACCTGGAAGCGTGGCATTGGAGGCTAAATTCGAATTTCTTCGAGATAGACATTTTGGAGCCGATCGGATAGTCAATGCCTGTCCTGGCGATACCTGTAGCGTAGAGGACACGTAACGTATCGAGAGCAAAAATTATTCCCTGCAGCGCTGGCGTGATGCACAAGTCTTTGCCGCAGTGCGGGCATGGTACTGTGAGCTGGAAAGCCTAGGAACCGCATGTCGAGCAAACGCGAAGCTGTGGTCTTGACATTTTGTCGCAATATGACAAGCTCCGGTACAATCAAAGATACAGGTGCATGCGAAGCCGGCACTGGCTGCTGTCCAGTGAAGCCGATTCTCCACTGTAAATGTATGGTTTACAATTCGGCTTAATGTTCGTTTCGAGATTCGCTAATGCGCATTTCATGGTAAAGACTGATAGACTGGATAGGCGACGTAAGATCGCATTTTCCTAGCTGTCAAACTAATGCAACCACAGAAATGGGCCGTTATGCAAATCCATTAAAGCGTGCTGCATGTGAAGGAAGCAAGATGTGCATGCCTCCAGACGAGGAGAGGATCAAGATTTTCGAGGTTCGTAGAGTTCTGGGAGTTTTCTGTTGTACTGAAGCAATCCCCAATAGATGCGCTGGAACCTTTATGACGGAAAAAGCATATCAAGTATGGAACTTGCGATAAGAGCAACCAACCAACTATGAGACAAGAGACGCGGAACCCTGATGTGCCTCGAGAGGAATGCGAAGTCACCGCATTCAACGGCAGGCGTATTGCTAGAGTTGCGGCCTTCTCAGTAGCCAGCTAAGGCAAATGCAGAGCATGGGATTTCGAGAAGAAGGTGCAGCGTTTTAGACCTTGATGCACCACTCAGCCCGAGCTTGTATGAAGGAAAACTCAAAATGCCTGCCCAAAGCGACGCTTTGGAATACAAGAAAAAGCCTTCAGTCATTGCCTTGAAGGTATCCTCACGCAAACGCTCACAAGGAGAAAGGTGTGCAAACGTACCATCTGTATTTTGGAAAGGGTCCGATTTTTCGCGATTCTCCGCGTGTATGGCTATACCTCTTTTAATGCCCACCTATGGCGTGATGCAGCAGAGTGATGGAATGCAGCCTTTCAAGGGTTCGCTCAAGCTGCAGAAATGGAGCAAGTCTTCTGACTGGCCAAGGCACAATGAGCATGCCAAGATGCTTCTTAAGTTGGCCAAGCCCACAACATCCCTCCAAATTAGCCTGCCAATCTGAAGAGATGAAACAAATGGGAGCATATAATTGCGCCTGTGTTTGTATTAGAGCAAGATGCTAGTCACAACGCATCTCGTGTCTGCATGTTGAAAGCTTCTCACATTTGTTGGCGATTGTGTCATTCAGTGATATGCACCTAAAGTGCCGACTTCATTCGTAGCACACAGTGCAATTTTGCGCTCAGCATTCATCGGTCTCATCACCTGGGTGCGTGGCACTTAAGTTCAAATTTCTTCGAGATAGATTTTTTGGAGCCAATAGGATAATCAATGTCTGTCCTGGCGATACCTGTAGCCTAGCGGACCCGAACCGCATCGAAAGCAAAAATTATTCGCCGCAGCGCACGCACGCTGTAGACGTCTTTGCCGCAGTGCGGGCATGGTTCTGTGAGCTGGAAAGCCTAGGAACCGCATGTCGAGCAAACGCGAAGCTGTGGTCTTGACATTTTGTGACAATATGACTAGCTCGGGTACGTATAGAGATATAAATGCATGCGAAGCCGGCACTGGTTGCTGTCCAGTGAAGCCGACTCTCCACTGTAAATGTATGGTTTACAAATCGGCTTAATGTTCGTTTCGAGATTCGCTAATGCGCATTTCATGGTAAAGACTGATAGACTGGTTAGGCGACGTAATATCACATTATTCTAGTTGTCAAACTGATACAACCAAAGAAATGGGACATCATGCAAGTCCACAAATGCGAAACAAGCAAGATGTGCATGCCTGCCGACGAGGCGGGGATTAAGATTTTACTGCTTCGTGAGTTCTGGGAGTCATCTGTTGTACTCAAGCGATCACCGATGGATGCGCGTGACGCTTTATGGTAAGAAAAATATATCAAGTATGGAACATGAGATACGAGCTACAAACCAACTATCGGACAAGAGAAGCGCTACCCTGATGTGCCTCGAGATGAATGCGAAGTCACCATATTCAACGGCAGACGTATTGCTTAACATGCAGCCTTCTCAGTAGCCAACTAAGGCAAATGCAGAGCATGGGATTTCGAGAAGAACGTGCAGCGTTTTAGACCTTGATAAACCATTCAGCCCGAGCTTGTTCGACGAAACACTCAAAATGCCTGCACAAAGAGAAGCCTTGGAATACAAGAAGACGCCTTCAGTCATTGTCTTTAAGGTATCCTCACGAATACGCTCACAAGGAAAAATGCGTGCAAACGTACCTCCTATATTTTGGAAGGGGTCCTCCATCCTGAGTTTTTCGCGATTTTCAGCGCGCATGGCAATACCTCGTTCGACGCCCACTTAAGGCTTGATGCAACGGAGTGA
>NW_013654822.1:6220-13992 GCF_000499385.1 Eimeria necatrix
GGTTCGACGCCCACTTAAGGCTTGATGCAACGGAGTGATGGAACACTCCCCTTCTGCGCTTCCTTCAGGCTGGAGAAATGCAGCAATTCTTCTGACTCGCCAAGGCACAATGAGCATGCTAAGATGCTTCTTAAGTTGGTCAAGCCCACAACATCCCTCCACATTAGTGTCTCAATCTGAAGAGATGAAACAAACGGGATCATATGATCGCGCCTGTGTTTGTATTAGAACAAACTGCTCGTCACACCGCATCTCGTGTCTGGATGCAGAACGCTTCTCACATTTCTTGGAGCTCGTGCCGTTCATTGATATACACCTAAAGGGCTTACTTCATTCGTAGCACACAGTGCAATTTTGCGCTCAGCATTCCTCGGTCTCATCACCTGGAAGCGTGGCATTGGAGCCTAAATTCGAATTTCTTCGAGATAGACATTTTGGAGCCGATCGGATAGTCAAAGCCTGTCCTGGCGATACCTGTAGCGTAGAGGACCCGTAACGTATCGAAAGCAAAAATTATTTGCCGCCGCGCTGGCGTGATGCACAAGTCGTTGTCGCAGTGCGGGCATGGTACTGTGAGCTGGAAAGCCTAGGAACCGCATGTCGAGCAAACGCGAAGCTGTGGTCTTGACATATTGTCACAATATGACTAGCTCCGGTACAATCAAAGATACAGGTGCATGCGAAGCCGGCACTGGTTGCTGTCCAGTGAAGCCGACTCTCCACTGTAAATGTATGGTTTACAAATCAGCTTAATGTTCGTTTCGAGATTCGCTAGCGCGCATTTCATGGTAAAGACTGATAGACTGGTTAGGGGAAGTAATATCACATTATGGCTGTCAAACTGATGCAGCAACACGACGTGGGCCATCATGCAAGTCCATAAAAGCATGCTGCATGTGAAAGAAGCAAGAAAGGCATGCCTGCTCAAGAGGAAGGCATTAAGGTTCTACAGGTTCGTAGAGTTCTGGGCATTTCCTGGTGTACAGACGCAGTCCTCAACGGATGTGATGGGAGCTTCATGATGAAAAAAGCATATCAAGTATGGAACATTAGATAAGAGACACTAACCAACTATCGGACAAGAGAAACGGTGCCCTGAAGTGCGTCGAGAGGAATGCGAAGCGACCCTTATCAATGACAGACGCATTGCAGAACGTGCAGCCTCCTCAGTAGCCAGCTAAAGCAAATGCAGAGCATGGGATTTCGAGAAGAAGATGCAGCCGTTTAGAGCATGAAACGCCATTCAGCCCGAGATTGTTCGACGAAACACTCAAAATGCCTGCCGAAAGCGACGCCTTGGAATGCAAAAAGACGCCTTCAGTCATTGTCTTTAAGGTATCCTCACGCAAACGCTCACAAGGAGAAAGGCGTGCAAACGTACCTTCTGTATTTTGGAAAGGGTCCTCCATCCTGAGTATTTCGCGATTATCAGCGCATACAGCTGTACCGCGTTTGATGCCCACCTATGGCGTGATGCAACAGAGTGACGGAACACTATTCTTCTAGAGTTCATTCAGGCTGGAGAAATGCAGCAAGTCTTCTGACTGCCAAAGGCACAATGAGCATGCTAAGATGCTTCTTAAGTTGGCCAAGCCCACAACATCCCTCCGATTATTGTGCTAATCTGAAGAGATTAAAATAATGGGAGCATATAATCACGCCTGTGTTCGAATTAGAACAAAATGCTCGTCACAACGCACCTCGTGTCTAGATGTTGAAGGCTTCTCACACTTGTTGGCGATCGTGTCATTCAGTGATATACATCTAAGGTGCTGACTTCATTCGTAGCACACAGTGCAATTTTGCGCTCAGCATTCCTCGGTCTCATCACCTGGAAGCGTGGAATTGGAGGCTAAATTCGAATTTCTTCGAGATAGATTTTTTGGAGCCGATCGGATAGTCAAAGCCTGTCCTGGCGATACCTGTAGCCTAGAGGACCCGTAACGTATCGAGAGCAGAAATTATTCGCCTCAGCGCTGGCGTGATGCACAAGTCTTCGTCGCAGTGCGGGCATGGTACTGTGAGCTGGAAAGCCTAGGAACCGCTTGTCGAGCAAACGCGAAGCTGTGGTCATGACATTTTGTGACAATATGACTAGCTCGGGTGCATATAACGCTATAAATGCATGCGAAGCCGGCACTGGTTGCTGTCCAGTGAAGCCGACTCTACACTGCAGATGTATGGTGTACAAATCGGCTTAATGTTCGTTCCGGGATTCGCTAATGCGCCTTTCATGGTAAAGACTCATAGACTGATTAGCGGAAGCAACATCACACTATTCTTGCTGTCAAGCTAATACAACCACAGAAATGGGCCATCATGCAAGTCCACAAAAGCATGCTGCATGTGAAAGAAGCCAGATGTGCACGCCTGCCGACGAGGAAAAATTCAGATTTTACGGGTTCCTAGAGTACTGGGCGTTTTCTGGTGTACAGACGCAGTCCTCAATGGAAGTGCTAGGAGCGTCATGATGGGAAAAGCATACCAAGTATGGAACATTAGATAAGAGCCACCAACCAACTATCAGACAAGAGACGCGGTACGCTGATATGCCTCGAGAGGAATGCGAAGTCGCCGTATTCAATGACAGACGTACTGCTTAAAGTGCAGCCTCCTCAGTAGCCAGCTAAGGCAAATGCAGAGCATGGGATTTCGAGAAGAAGATGCAGCGTTTCAGACCATGATACACCATTCAGCTCGAGCTTGTTTGACGAAACACTCAAAATGCCTGCCGAAAGCGACGCCTTGGAATACAAGAAGACGCCTTCAGTCATTGTCTTGAAGGTATCCTCACGCAAACGCTCACAAGTAGAAAGGCGTGCAAACGTACCATCTGTATTTTGGAAAGGGTCCTCCATCCTGAGTATCTCACGATTATTAGCTCGCATGGCTATACCTCTTTGGGTGTTCACTTATGGCTTGGGGCAACAGAGTGATGGAATGCTGCCGTTCTAGGGTTCATTCAGGCTGGAGAAATGCAGTAAGTCTTCTGACTGGCCAAGGCACAATGAGCATGCCAAGATGTTTCTTAAGTTGGCGAAACCCACAACATTCCTTCACATTAGTTTTTCAATCTGAAGAGATAGAAATAATGGGAGCCTGTAATCGCGCCTGTGTTTGTATTAGAACAAAATGCTCGTCACAAAGCAACTCGTGTCTGGATGTTGAAAGCTTCGCACATTTGTTGGCGATTGTGTCATTCAGTGATAGCACCTAAAGTGCCGACTTCATTCGTAGCACAAAGTGCAATTTTGCGCTCAGCATCCCTCGGTCTCATCACCTGGGTGCTTGGCATTGGAGGCTAAATTCGAATTTTTTCGAGATTGATTTTTTGGATCCGATAGGAGAATCAATGTCTTTCCGGCCGATGCTTGTGGCCTACAGGCGCGGTAACGTATCGAAAGCAAAAATTATTCGCCGCAGCGCTGGCTTTATGCACAAGCCTTTGCCGCAGTGCGTGCATGGTACTGTGAGCTGGAAAGCCTAGGAACCGCATGTCGAGCAAACGCGAAGCTGTGGTCTTGACATTTTGTGAAAATATGACTAGCTCGGGTACATATAAAGATATAAATGTATGCGAAACGGGCACAGGTTGCTGTCCAGTGAAGCCGACTCTCCACTGTAAATGTATGGTTTGCAAATCGGCTTAATGTTCGTTTCGAGATTCGCTAATGCGCATTTCATGGTAAAGACTGATAGACTGGTTAGGGGAGGTACAATCACATTATTCTAGCTGTCAAACTGATACAACCACAAAAGCGAGGCGCGTCTGAATGAAGCCAGATGTGCATGCCTCTCGACGAGGAAAAGATTCAGATTTTACAGGTTCGTAGAGTTCTGGCAGTTTTCTGATGTACTGCAAGAAACGTCGGTGGATACGCTAGACGCTTTATGACGGAAACAAATATCAAGTATTGAACATGAGACAAAAGACACCAACTAACTACCACAGAAGAGGTGCAGAACCCTGATGTGCCTCGAGAGGAATGCGAAGTCACTGTATTCAATGGCAGACGTATTGCTAACGTCGCAGCCTCCTCAGTAGCCAGCTAAGGCAAATGCAGAGCATGGAATTGTGAAAAGAAGATGCAGCGTTTTAGACCTTGATACACCATTCATCCAGAGCTTGTTCGACGAAACACTCAAAATGCCTGCCGAAAGCGACGCTTTGGAATACAATAAAACGCCTTCAGTCATTGTCTTGAAGGTATCCTCACGCAAACGCTCATAAGGAGAAAGGCGTGCAAACGTACAATCTGTATTTTGGAAAGGGTCCTCCATCCTGAGTATTTCGCGATTCTCAGCGCATACGGCTGTACCGCGTTTGATGCCCACCTATGGCGTGGTCCAACAGAGTGATGGAACACTCCCCATCTGCGCTTCCTTCAGGCTGGAGAAACGCAGCAAGTCTTCTGACTGGCCAAGGCACAATGAGCATGCTAAGATGCTTCTTTTGTTGGCCAAGCCCACAACATCCTTCCAAATTAGTGCCTCAATCTGAAGAGATGAAAATAATGGGAACATATAATCGAGCCTGTGTTTGAATTAGAACAAAATGCTCGTCACAACGCGTCTCGTGTCAGTTTGTTGAAGGCTTCTCACATTTGTTGGCGATGGTGTCGTTCAGTGATATACATCTAAGGTGCTGACATCATTCGTAGCACAAAGTGCAGCTTTGCGCTCAGCATTTCTCGGTCTCATCACCTGGGTGCGTCGCATTGGAGGCTAAATTCGAATTTCTTCGAGATAGATTTTTTTGGCGCCGATCGGATAATCAACGTCTTTCCGGCCGATGCTTGCAGCTTACAGGAGAGGTAACGTATCGAGCGCAAAAATTATTTGCCGCAGCGCACGCACGCTGAACAAGTCGTTGCAGCAGTGCGGGCATGGTACTGTGAGCTGGAAAGCCTAGGAAGCGCATGTTGAGCAAACGCGAAGCTGTGGTCTTGACATTTTGTGACAATATGACTAGCGCGGGTATGTATAAAGATATAAATGCATGCGAAGCCGGCACTGGTTGCTGTCCAGTGAAGCCGACTCTCCATTGTAAATGTATGGTTTACAAATCGGCTTAATGTTCGTTTCGAGATTCGCTAATGCGCATTTCATGGTAAAGACTGATAGACTGGTTAGGGGAAGTACGATCACATTATCCTAGCTGTGAAACTGAAAGAACCACAAGTGGTCCATCATGCAAGTCCATTAAAGCATGCTGCATGTGAAGGAAGCAAGATAAGCATGCCTGCCGACGATGAGAGGATTAAGACTTTACAGGTTCGTAGAGTTCTGGGAGTTTTCTGATGTACTGAAGCGATCATCAATGGATATGCTAGTATGGAACATCAGACAAAAGCCACCAACCAACTATCACAGAACATATGCAGAACCCTGATGTGCCTCGAGAGGAATTCGAAGTCACCGTATTCAATGGCAGACTTACTGCTAAACGTGCAGCCTTCTCAGTAGCCAGCTAAGGCAAATGCAGAGCATGGGATTTCGAGAAGAAGATGCAGCGTTTTAGACCTTGATGCACCATTCAGCCCGAGCTTCTTCGACGAAACACTCAAAATGCCTGCCGACAGCGATGCTTTGGAATACAATAAAACGCCTTCAGTCATTGTCTTGAAGGTATCCTCACGCAAACGCTCACAAGGAGAAAGGCGTGCAAACGTACCGCCTGCATTTTGGAAAGCCTCCTCCGTCCTGAGCATTTCGCGATCCTCAGCGCATATGCCTATACCTCGTTTAATGCCCACTAAAGGCTTGGTGCAACAGAGTGATGGAACACTCCCCCTCTGCGCTTCATTCAGGCTGGAGAAACGCAGCAAGTCTTCTGACTGGCCAGGGCATAATGATCATGCTAAGATGCTTCTTAAGTTGGTCAAGCCCACGACGGCCCTCCAAATTAATGCCTCAATCTGAAGAGATGAAAATAATGGGAGCATATAATCGCGCCTGTGTTTGTATTAGAACAAAATGCTCGTAACAACGCATCTCGTGTCTAGATGTTGAAAGCTCCTCACATTTGTTGGCGATGGTGTTATTCAGTGATGTACACCTAAAGTGCTGACTTCATTCGTACCATAAGATGCATTTTTGCGCTGAGCATTCCTTGGTCTCATCACCTGGGTGCCTACCATTGGAGGCTAAATTCGAATGTCCTCGAGATATATATTTTGGAGCCGATCGGATAGTCAAAGCCTGTCCTGGCGATACCTGTAGCCTAGAGGACCCGTAACGTATCTGTTCGCCGCAGCGCTGGCGTGATGCACAAGTCTTAGCCGCAGTGCGGGCATGGTACTGTGAGCTGAAAAGCCTAGGAACCGCTTGTCGAGCAAACGCGAAGCTGTGGTCATGACATTTTGTGACAATATGACTAGCTCGGGTACATGTAACGCTATAAATGCATGCGAAGCCGCACTGGTTGCTGTCCAGTGAAGCCGACTCTCCACTGTAAATGTATGGTTTACAAATCGACTTAATGTTCGTTTCGAGAGTCGCTAATGCGCATTTCATGGTAAAGACTGATAGACTGGTTGGGGGAAGTAAGATCACATTATTCTAGCCGTCAAGCTGATACAACGACAGAAATGGACCACCATGCAAGTCCATAAAAGCATGCCACGTCTAAAAGATGCCAGATGTGCATGCCTGCCAACGAGGCAAAAATTCAGATTTCACATGTTATAGAGTTTAGCTAGTTTTCTGATGTACTGAGGAGATCATCGATGGACGCGTTAGAAGCTGTTTGACGGGAAAATGATATCAAGTATGGAACATGAGATAAAAGCCACCAATCAACTATCAGACAAGTGCAGAGGCAACCTGGTGTGTCCTGGGAGGAATGCGAAGTCATCATATTCAATGGCAGACGTATTGCTAAACGCGCAGCCTTCTCAGCAGCCAGTTAAGGCAAATCGAGACCATGGGATTTCAAGAAGTAGATGCGGCGTTTCAGACCATAATACACCATTCACCCCGAGCTTCTTAGACGAAACACTCAAAATGCCTGCCCAAAGCGACGCGTTAGAATACAAGAAAACGCCTTCAGTCATTGTCTAAAAGGTATCCTCACGCAAACGCTCACAAGGAGAAAGGCGTGCAAACTTACTCTCTGTATTTTGGAAAGGGTCCTCTATCCCGAGTATTTCGCGATTCTCAGCGCGTATGGCTGTACCGCGTTTGAAGCCCACGTCAGGCTTGGTGAAACAGAGTGATGGAACACTCCCCTCCTGCGGTTCATTCAGGCTGGAGAAATGCAGCAAGTCTTCTGACTGGCCAAAGCATGCCAAGATGCTTCTTAAGTTGGCCAAGCCCACAACATCCCTCCAAATTACTGTGCCAATCTCAAGAGAGGAAAACAATGGGAACATATATTCTCGCCTGTGTTTGCATTAGAACAAAATGCTCGTCACAACGCATCTTGTGTCTAGATGTTGAAAGCTTCTCACATTTGTTGGCGATGGTGTCATTCAGTGATGTACGCCTAAAGTGCCGACTTCATTCGTAGCAGAAAGTGCAGCTTTGCGCTCAGCATTCCTCGGTCTCATCACCTGGGTGCGTGGCATTGGAGGCTAAATTCGAATTTCTTCGAGATAGATTTTTTGGAGCCGATCGGATAATAAACGCCTTCGCGGCCGATGATTGTAGCCCAGAGGCCCCGTAACGTATCGAGAGCAAAAATTATTCGCCGCAGCGCTGGCGTGATGCACAAGTCTTTGCCGCAGTGCGGGCATGGTACTGTGAGCTGGAAAGCCTAGGAACTGCATGTT
>NW_013654823.1:0-1410 GCF_000499385.1 Eimeria necatrix
ACAATTGAGTAAAAATCTCAAGAACAAATTATGAGGCGTACGAGCTGAGAGCCACGTGACAAGAGTATTCTGGAACAACCAGCCCAGCATGTGTTCTTTCGCACCAAACCTAGAAGATAACAAGTGAAAGTTCTAAACAAGATACCGTCAAAATCGCAAAACATATATGTCGCTCGAGGTCGACGTCTAGCATTGCGCGTACAGAAAGTAACCTGCTTGCTGCAGGTGCCAAAACCATCGTCCTCTAGTGACGCCGTGTTTACATTAACTATCCCGAACCCTGCCGGCTACTGAGCGCTGTGAAGCTACCAATGCTTGACAAAACTTGAGTATGAGACGAGTCACAAATGCTGCTCGTGTGCCAATATCCTTGGTCATGTAACGCTGCACACATGACCACAAAATCCAGTGAGCCGAAGTCACAGCTGACCCTTCAAAAAATATGCTGAAGCATCAGGTAAACAAACTGTAATGCTCAAGAGCCATCTTGAAATTTCCACAAAACAACAGTTTTGCGTAAATTTCAGTGAAATACACGATATCACGACGCTGAGAGTAAAACTCAAAAACCTATACAACCGGCCATCAGCTGCACGAATAGAATGACAGGCAAAATGCGAAAATGTACGAGCCACCGAAATGGATTGAAACATTTGTGGGGTCCAACAAGCATATTGCCTGGCGAATGCACTTGCGCAGATGCTGTGGCTTACAGTCTATGAGCCCACACAGCAAGCACCTCTGACAACGTCAGTCAATAATTGCGTAATGATGCTATCGTAAAGCAAAAGCAGAGAATTTCGCATTCCTCAACGCTGTGACTCTAGCTCCCTGAACGGAGAGGCCGAAGCCGCAACGAATACAATAATTTTGTGTGTTGTACTAAGGATATATGTGAGCCGAAAAGAGCTATAAATTTCGGGAAAAGACGAATTGCCTGCCAAATTGCCTCTTGAACGCACATTACCAACTACATATTTTCAGTACGAAGGTGTCAGTGTTTGACAAAAGCAGATGCACTCCCCCCAATCCACTCACGCCCTGAAAAACAAGCAAAATCATGGAAGATTCAAGCTATCACTCTCCTTCCCGTCACCAACTGTATACTAGAGTTTGATGCGCTGAGTGTAACACACAGAAACGCACTGTTGCTTCTTGAGTGTAGCCTTCTGTCTAATATGTCATTCACTCCCTAGGAATTGAATTTTTCATGCGGCAAGAACACTGAATGTTTCATTGAAGGTGAATACAAGCACCAGCACAGAAATGTCCTGCTTGCTGCCTTATGATTTGTTTGCTACAACACACCATCTGCGTGATCATCACGGTTTGACACTGGTCACATGATCGCAAAAACCAGTGTACCAGTGACTGTCATTGTCCCACCTAGGGACATGTTTTGGTTACTAT
>NW_013654823.1:1510-13292 GCF_000499385.1 Eimeria necatrix
CAGACGACCACTAACTTCCTGCATGATCCATTTATCAAGTAATTGGCTACCAGTTACACTGAAAGCGCCTCAACGTCCACAAGCTTCAACTGTCTGTAATCACAGCTTGCACGCACTTCCTGGATTGACAAATGCTGGAACAATCCGCATTCCATTCGCTTGAGTGTAAGCGCAATGATGAGGAAAGCATTACTTTCTTCTAGAGAGAGCCGTCAGCACTCTGCGTAGAAGCGCCACACGCACGGGCTGCATTAAACCGGGCACCTTTTGACTACACGCGAAATAGGTTGATTAGCAGTGACTGAGCCTTATTGATAATCAGTGGAAAGCAGTGTGCAGCAATGAACGCACTTTCTGCAAAGGTAATAATTTTAAGCCTACTCGCTTGGCCGCTGGCTCCAGGTGCCGTACGCGCGGCGAAAGAGCACATATGTCTAATTAGCAAGTCAACGCACGTGCTGATGTGCATTTTTAGAAATAGACGCAGAAATTTTAGCCAAACAGATAAATAATCTGTTAATTCGCAGCACCTCGTGCGGACGCTGTTAATTGCAATAGTTAGTATGAGCTACACAGCATTTGAAAGCGAAGGCGCACTTCTGGAACTCCACAGTTATCCACTGGATTCAAAGACGCACGAGCTGAGCGTCAATCGTGAGCTCTCTCTTGTGCGCTTCACCATAACTGATAGTGCTTGAGACCGATATTTTCGAGCGTCCGCTTTAAGGCTGATCTGTATGGCCAGAATGCTAATGGGGAATCCAGAAGCTCACGACCTGCATGTTAGCGCGCGTTACAGGAGATTCTGAGGTGGTGTTATTAAGAAATTGATAGTCGTAAGTAGTGCACAAGGCACCAACAATGATGCGACGTTCACAGGCTGACAATGAGGGCATGTCAACAGCAGGCAATCATGCGCATGCAGTTCAACTGCAAAGTGATTCGGCTTAACACAAGAGGACTCTCGTGAACCCACAACACACTTTCTAAGTACCCAGCAGAGGTCAGCATCTAACTTAGTGTTCAAGTGCATACATAAGTAGCGGTCCGTTATGTTTTGCCTCAATGCAGTGTCATCGGCGCATCGAGAAGGGCCGCAGCATATGAAGCTTACGCCCTGAAGAGGAACGGTTTTCACTGCTAGCTCGCCGCCTCTTTGCTTTTTAGTACAGTAGAGGTGTCTTCTTGCCGCGAAATCTTCGCAGCAAGTTCTTCTAGACTGGCTTGTCGCTCAATATTCGTCATCTATTTGAAGATGTATATTTGAAAATGAGCTATACTTAAATTCTAGTGTTCTGAACCACGAACTAAGTCCCAAGCAGAGGTGCTCGGCGCACCTTTGTCAAGAACATGCATGCTGCAATAGACCGAAAACAGCCTACCTAGAGCTACGCTTTTTCGTGAATTTATACTGAAGGAAATGACTAGCAACCAATGTAGGCTCGATGCTTCTCGTGAACCCACAGGCTGGCGCAAACGTTTTAGGATTTTCCGCAGAACTGCAGCCCATAATGTCTGAGTTAAAAAGGCGATCGAACCGGTGCTTAGCATTGACCTAACAACGCCTTAAGTTTGCGTCGTGTACTCACATCCTGTCCAGTGATAAAGGGAATCCCCTGAGGAGTGCGACCGGTGGACCTTCAACTTAGAGCAATGCATGCCTTCACGGAGCACGCCTGGCACCTGCGTTGGTGAGATCTACGCCCAAATGATATCATGTATACTGTATTGACCCACTACCTGCACGATTAGAGCCTTGCCTGGGATAATCGTAACTCTTTTGCCCCAACCCTTATGCGAAGACTGTTTCCTTTAATACACGTTTTGCTGCGCAGTTGTCACAATATCCATGTTTACTAGCGTGACAGCAACATTGTATATTAGCACTGAATATACAGTGAGCAAGTCTATTCAGAACAAACGCCCACTCGTGTGACCTACGCCCTGCAGTCGAGAAACCTTGCCAAGAGCTAGCGACCCGCGTTCCACTCAAGAAATGCGAACACTCACCAAACACAAGTTCGTCAGTGCTCATTTACATGGGATTCTCAGGAAAGCCGCGGTTCGATGTAAGAGAGAAAAACCCGGGATTCGCCCGCTAGAGAAGTGAATTGGGGGGATTATTTAAATTCAAGTCTTATAAAAAATACCCTTAAACTTGGAACAGCCTACATCATACGCTAAGGCTTTAAAAAGTATTCAACATGAAAAGTTAAAAGCACATTGAAAAAATTTAATTTTCAAATTCGAAACATTCGGTCAATAATTGAATTTTCGACATTTTTGACTTACAAGCTGTACTCGCAACCAGCTTCACTCGTAGCAAATCATTGCACTGCGAAACGAAGATTGCACCAAACCAATTTGCTTTGGGTTCCTTTGTGTTCTGAAGAACCTTTCACATGTTTGTTTCTGCCTCTCTACTACTGTAAACGGATTAGTGAAAGAAATAAACTTCCTTTTTTTGGCCTGCCTTGTTTGGGCATGCGTACGACTGGACCCCCAATGGCAGACATCTGGCAACGTGTTCTGTATCGATCTGACGCAGAATTCTCCGACGCTCACGAGCTATATCGCTTCAGAGTCTTAGGCATACCACTCTATAATTATATTGCGCCAGCCCATTAGTAGAATATGCGTTCTCACGCCATTCAAGCTGTTCTGCAGCCATAACTCTAGGGTGGAAAGACACACGTAGGCTTCAAGGGTGCTGAATTCTCGAGATGCGCATGCAGTGTCTCATTCGAAACGCACGCACTGTATGTTGTTCACTGCCAAGGCTTTGGAAACTTGGCTGCGGCAGCAAACGCCCGATACCATGGAGCTCTCTATCATACCTCGGGCTAAAAGATAAAATGAGCTCTGAATCACTATTCGCCAGCCTAGAACCATAATTCCTCTCACTCACTCGCTATAATCATAGATAAAAACCTGTGCAAGCGCTGGCTATGCTGACCACCACATCTACGTGCAGAGAGCCAGCGGCAGCACCGACGAACTAATGAACTGCACACAAGACTCTGCCAAGTTAAGAAGTGCTTTTGTCTGTGTCTATGGAAGAAAACATACAAGCTACAGTCGTCATGATGCTGCACCATCGATGTGAAAAATGTGCGTGACGATGGCAGCAAATTTTCCGCAGATTTTGTGTCTGGGCGTTTCCTCTTACGTTATAAGGGAAACATCTGTGGGAAAACGTGTAAAAATGACTCAAAAGATATGCCAGGAGCAATCCAGAGCCTGCTAGTAGCTACATTGCTGTGAAGTTTGCGTCCGGCAAAAGCGAGTGCTTCGTTGGAGACCAAATGGTGAAGGAAGCAGCAAAACAAACTGGTGAACTACGCGCACTTTCTACGCCGAATAATTACGCCTAAGCACGCTTCCGGTTCTGAGTGCCTGCGCACACGGGCGCGCTTAAAGCACTACGGCATAATCAATCCAGAATAGCAATCTCTTCCAAAATTGAATTCATTTCAAGAGTGCCAGCGCCAAAATCTTGAACGCGACTAGCTCCCTTTGAGTTTGAATCGGTGATCCAGTGCACACGTTGCCATCAACCTTGTCAGATATTGGAAAGATAGATCGCGGCCGCACATCCTGTTTAATGTAGATGAATGTCGAACGGTTCTGCTTTATACTGAACCGTAGACTTTAAAGGCGCTAGAATCCAACAACTCATAGATACAAGCTTCCTTCAAGTACTTTGAAGCCCAATATTGGTACCGTTAACGGTTAGTGCATTAGTCGCCGCGGATCAATTACGAAGACACACGACTCACAGGCTGAAGTCCATTGCACATATTCACCGACGTTTAGCCCGCTTGAAACTGGTGGCCACGGACAAACCATGTGAAATAACAAGTGGGAAGTGGCAACGCACTCCCTGTATGCGCAGTTATGACGCCACCTCTCGACATGATAGAAAAACAATGTGCTGGCTGTACCGCCATCCGAGACCACCTCCTGCAATTGCGCTACACCTGAAAACCCAGAACACGCACAGCCTATTATTCAGTTAATTTGCAGCGCAGTAGCAGTCTCATCGAAAACAAGCACGCAGCGTGCTCGTGTCCCCTGAGAGCCCTTTCATTAAGCGCTGGCACGCATTTCCTGGATATTCAGCAACACAACTTGTAAGGAAAAATAGCGCCAGCGTTAATATACGATTCACGTCGCTGCAGAACATTCGTTTGAGCTACGGGCAAAAAGCACAAACTTTGGTAAAACATTCACCGGATGGCGCACGCACATCTTGGCACCCCTAGAGCAAATTAGCTTGTCGCTTGAATTATTCTGCAGACGTCACCCAACTTAGTTGGTATTGCGCACAGGCTGGCAGAACAAGCATTTGTGTGGTAAAACGTGCCCCATAGGAATGGTAGGAAATGTCCGCACTACGTAGACCTAATTGCGCAGCTGCGTAGTTGAGCAGAACAGGCATGCCCCATTATCCTTTTGACACACAGCCTGCAAGGTTGGCCGCTGAAGCAGTTGCTCGTTCTTGTGCAAGCCACTTTGAAAGCGTTTGTAAAACGCTGTAACAGGGTCGTCCCTGTAACGTACTCCCTGACACAATTCAGATTAGCAGGCACAATCGAATTCATTTCAAATACGCTAGTGGCGGAGGTTGTTCAATCGGCCTGTTCTGCTTAATATTGAATCGTAGACTTTAAAGGCGGCAGATTCCGATGTTACAGCTATAAGTTAGCTTCACGTACCTCGAAGTGATTCAGCGTTGCTAGCACGTAGCAGGTCCTACAAGAAATAGTGTTCTTCAGAGCTAGTGAGCATGCGCGTCGACAAACAAGCAGCGTTTTTGCTGGGCAGTTTCTCTCACGTCCTGTATTCAAATGCAGAATTAGTGCCACATTTAGCAACATGCTGCCTCATTTGACAAATATTGTCTCAATACCATGTATGCTGGAGTAAGAGGCCATCAAAAAAACTAACAATCTGGTATATCAGTGTTACCAGTACCACCTTACACGAACAATCCACCACGCAATGAGACCTCAACAAAAGGCAGTGCTTCCATATGTTCTCTATGACACAGCCCGTCAGATCCACTGCAAAAAACGCCACGTGACACCAACAGGCATCAGTGCCGCTTTTATTTAGAGAGCAAACGTAATAATACAGCACATGACGACGCACAAGCTGTTGATTGGACGAGCCGGAAACTTTATCGCGTTGCTAAGCTTCACGGCTTCTTGCAGGCAGGAGCTTCTCAAGTAGAGGCCGTGCAGTGAAAGGGTGCAACTGAATTTTTTAAATAAAAAAACATGCTGTACGGGTTAGGCATAAACGATGGGAAAAAGCGCCTGACTCACCACCTTGAGTCATGGGACTTTTGGCGCGTGCGCTGCCTCCCTGCACTCCAACTAACAATAACGCATGTACCGTCACGAAAACACACCCGAATTGTGCTTACAATCTCAGTCCGCGCCTTCGTTGCTATGTTTGGACTCATGCAGCACTGTGCTCAGAAAGCACCTAAACCCTAAACCCTAAACCCTAAACCCTAAACCCTAAACACTAAACACTAAACACTAAACCCTAAACCCCAAGACCTAAACCTTAAACCCTGAACCCTAAACCCAAAAACACTACACCCTGAACCCCTGAACCCTAAACCCAAAAGCCCTAAACCCTAAACCCTAAAACCTAAACCCCGAAAACCCTAAAGCCTAAACCCTAAACCCTAGAAACCTAAACCGTAAACCCTAAACCCTAAAATCTAAACCCTAAACCCTAAACCCCAAACCCTAAACCCTTAACCCCGAAAACCCTAAGGCCTAAAGCCAAAAGCCTAAAGCCCAAAGCCTTAACCCTAAAACCCTAGACCCTAGACTCTAAACCCTGAACCCTAAACCCTAAACCCTACGCCCTAAACCCTAAACCCTACACCCTAAACCCTAAACCTAAGCCCTAAACCCTAAACCTTAAACCCTAAACCTTAAACCCTAAACGCTAAACCCTAAACCATAAACCCTAAACCCTAAACCCTAAACCCTAAAGCCTAGAACCCTAAACCCTAAAGCCTAGAACCCTAAACCCTAAAGCCTAGAACCCTAAGCTCTAAACCCTAAACCCGAAACCCTAAACCTTAAAACCTAGACAAGGATGTACGCTTTCTTTGTGGAGGCAGCCGCAAGAGGATGTAAATCATATTTGAATACCCTAGTACACGCCGCAGGAAGGCAGGAGAATAGACCCCACAATCATGCTGCTCTGTGCTTCCAAAGAGTGCTGCATTGGCTACTAGGGACTCTGCTAATCTGTTGCCAGTAATACAACCTTAATGCAGGTGAAGCCACCAAGTTACAACTGGAAATTTTCCATTTAATAGTTGGGTGTGTTTACCAGTTGCGTATTCCATTATTAGCCCCAACCCTGTAAATATATAATACAAGCAATAAATACAGTGTGTCGGTGAGTGTAGACTTGCGCGTGCCTAGGAGGGGTTGACCATTGACAACGTCTAATACTCCACAAAAGATTGATTCCAACTGCCAAAAAAGCACACGCTTTATGCGCTTTTATGGCTTTATGTGAATTTAGCTCTGCATTCCAAGGCTGCAGCGTTCTAGATCCATTGTTTCCCCTTTCTCAGCCAGAGTAGAAACTGAATCAACGCGCGGCCACTGCAAAGTGTCAGGGTTTCAGACTGTAATATTCTATTTACTCGAAATGTCTCAAATGTACGCTTACAATGAGCTGAGCTGAGGAGACATTTTGAAGTGTCTTGGCATATACGTAACAGAAGTGCGGCACGACTAGTTTGCGAATGGTTGGGAAGAAGCAGGAAGGCATATGATGCCCCCACAAACATATTATTCATGAAATGATGTTTTATGCTGTACAGGAGACACTGGAAAGTGGAAAGTAGAACTGTGCGCCTAGCTTTCCGGCATCAGTTTCCAGTCTGCTTTGGACCTGAGGTTCTGGTTAACCGGGCCACCGTGGCATCACGACACGACGGTCCATCATTGAGGAGCACAGCACGGAAAGAACGCGCCTCCTTGTACGCGACTATTCTTGAATCGTTTTAAAAAAAGACAACCTGTGTTTTGCCATATTTTTGTGTTACCAAATACGTGGTGCTTGTTTTCTATAATGCCCACTTCCTTCCTCGCTGCTATTGGAGCCGACACCGGCCTCGAAGCAAAACGTGAACCTCAGATCACGATGAACACGTATACTCAGGAAAATGAAACATCAGTGCACCATTATAACCTCTCAGGAGTGATGGGAAAACGTCACAATACTACTTCTTTCCTCACGGCTCTGGCATTGTTGTCAGTCTTAATGGCTGTGGGGTTCGTCATCGTGCACTGCTACAGGTCTTTAAGGCCCTATTCGCTTGGAAAAATGAACGATGCACGTGGGCGGTCTTTGTCGGTTGGCGGCAAGTTTCCTTGTCTCGTAGGTCCGGAAATTCCAGCATCCCCGCGGGCGGATTTCAGGGAGGGAATGGCAGTATTCCAACAATCTTGCAATGCATGTGTTCTTCGTGAGATTTTCGCTGAAATGTAGCATCTGTATCGATGAAATTTGCTTGCTACACTGGCAGCGATTATCTAGAGAGAATGGTGCTACCTATTCAGCGCGTAAGGATAATCTCCCTGCTGTCAATTTTATGAGATAGCACTGCGTCTAGTCCCCAGTCTGCAGCCTGCCTTTCACCAAGCATTACATGCTAGAAGCTGGGTTTCGCTCAAGCGATTGACGTTTGCAGAAGCAGCGTAACCTACGGAATATTCATTTCCTATTTGCGCAGGCGACTGTATCGTTTCAGGGCCAGGTAAAGCTTCCCGTAGATGTAAAATTCATAATCAAGTCTGCGACATCCTTGACAAAAATTCTAGGCAGTGGTGCCGAAGATTGTCCACGTGCGTTTGCAGACTGAGACCAAACAAACCGGTGTGCTTTAGACTCAGTGGAGAATGCCACGAGGCAGATAAGACGGTAGCATAATACCGTTAAAAAAACCGTTAACTTCATAGACTAACGTTGCTTCCCTTGCTGCGTGGAGCGCTTTCTGCTTTGCGGAAACTTGGAATGCGATCGGGCCTGTGTAGTCTTCCGGAAGGCTCATCAACTCTTCAATGCCTTTTTAGCATTGTTGCTACTATAGCTTCCTACGCCACACTCCATGCAAAGTAGACATCCTCCCTTGTCGTTTTCATTTCTGCGCAAGAGTCACTCACGGGACTGCGATTTCAGGCGTTGGGTCAGCAGCCAGGATTTTTAGGATCGAACTGGAGAGGAAAGCCTGGCCTGTAGCCTCAAAAGGCGTGTTGTTGAATAATTTTGCCACGTCTGTTGCCGATGTAACGCCAGTAAATATCTGAATGGTTTCCATGCTTTGCTTGCAGAGTGCATCAAAATATTTTTCCACGTATCACAATATCAAACCATGGCGCAAGGCATTGGAATATCAATGCACGTCGAAGCGTCTGATTTTCTGCTTCATGTAGACCTTTGGAACATCGTGGCTCTGCGCAAAGACTAAAGCAGGGAAATGGTACGATAGCCGAAGTGCATGAACATAATATCAAACTGCGGAGTTTCAAGGAGGCGCTTGGTAATGGCAATGCAAATTTAGCAATGCTCAGTAACTGGAAAGGCGTAAAATCAAGGTAAAAATTTCCACACGCCCAGCGAACAGGATTCAAAGTGCTAGCCCACGGAAACTGACGGACTCACATCGCTTCATTCTAGCCCCGGCACTGCTACTCCCAACCTTGTTTCTTCCTCAATATTCCTTTGCAGTATTTTTGATCAGGTATCAGTATGAGTGCAGCAGCTGTATTACATACTAGTGTAGCTCATGGCTTCCTGAAGTCTTCGATTTGTTGGTGTCGAATGCAATTATGTCTTCGGCCTAGGTGAGCTTTTTGAAATGGCGAACCACGGGAAGAGCTCTGTGGCTTTACAGATACATCACGCGAAATAAATGCCGGCATAATGCCACGTACGTCAGTGCATTGTGAGACATTGCACGCTGGCCCGCATTACCACGCGTGCAAACATGCTGCCATCAGAAGACGCCACAATGGCTGCATCAATTTCACAACATTGAATCGTTCCCTGCCTGTCGCACACTTAGCCCGTGCAGTTACCCAACAATGGAGCGGTCTGAATTTCCCCTGGTGCTACTCCTTTTCTTTAGGTCGTTTGAAACTACAAGACACAGTGAAAAATAAATCTACACGAAAAGGTACAACTTCAAAAAGCGTCGCTTGACTGCACGGCTTTTGCGTCACCCACGCGAATGTTTCACAGATTGTGAAGGAAAACTACCATCGGCCTCAAAGACAACCGACACTGCCCTCGGCTTCACGCTCGCTCTTCTCCAAACGCCAGTTTCAAAGCGCTTGACGAGATTCGGGTTTTGTAAGCCCGCTGCGGTTGTCTGCGAGCTGGAAGACCTTGTCAGGAAGGCTTGATACGAAATGCATGCCATTCCTGGAAGATGTGAGAATGCTTTCTTTTGGTGCTGTTGCCAATATTTGTGCCGACAGAGACTTCGCTCTTGTGAGTTGCGTGTGGCTCAGCAAGTATGTATTAGTCTAGCCCTAACGTGCCCATGCACCAAAGAGAAATTTGCGCAGTGCGTTTGACGCGCAGCGGGAGTGCAAACGTGTGGGCCCGGTTTTTGTAGAGCACTGCGGAATGGCTCACATAGGCTGAATGCCTTCGATATGATATTTATGTTCGGAGCAATCAAAATGCAACGGCCCATAATGCGTTTATTGCCGTGAGCACTACAGATAGGGACGTGCATGCATGGTGATATGGCATAAAGAGGCGTTCACTGCGTCAGCAAAGGACGTGCGGCTCATGCAAAGCCCGTGCATGGGGCCACGGCGAAGTCGACCATTCTGCATTTTCGGATGCACTTAGTGATGCAGTATTTTGTGATGCAGGACGTGCGCGATTGAGCAGCGCCGAAGCAAAATACTTCATTTCAAGCACTTCCTAATCATTTCTCGACAAATGTAGGGTGCTTCACACTGAGCATCTGGCAGCTGGGCTGCAGTTTGTGTCGTTGGTTGGTGCGGGACCGGTGCTCCTTCTGGATAGCCGACAAAGCAGCGAACCTCCCGTGTCGTTACAACTGCAGAGGCCAAAAAATGCGCACCGTACGGCAATGTGCTCACACTGACGTGTTGGTATCCAAACACGAATTGCAGCAGCATTGCAGTCCACCAGCACTGCAGTTGCGATTACTCCCCGAGTCCACTGATTGATATTCATGCACAAGGCGAGCCAAGTTTTTTAGAGTGCGCAAAGCTTTTTCTAGAGATTTGGGCGTTTGCGAACGAGCACTGCTGCGCACCAGTCGAGTCTAATTGCACACCTTGTGGAACTAGCTTGTCAGGTGTCCAGGAAGCCTGCCTGCAGCTTACCTGCTAGACAGGCTGCATTGTCGCGTTGCGAGCCACTATTTTCCAAGAGATGAAAACATAGTCTGGCATTGTGACGTCGCTAGAAGGCAAGTGGACGAGCAGTTCTTAGTGCAGAGGAACGCTCGGCATTGCAGTGCTGCGGCTTTTTCGGATGATGGCGTTGTCGTCAGCCGTCTGGTGGCCGCGGCAAGCAGCATCATGCGCAATGTTTCAAAATTGGGTGTTCTTTGATGAGCTGTATGCTGCATGAGCAGACTGGGTTCAGTGGTGGAAGGCGTGGTGCTTTTCCTTCATTTTTTCTGGATTAAGAAGGGCAACGAGATCCAACTTCGACGTTTATGCGATTTTGCATAGATTGTGGTTTTTTTCCCTTGTTTCCTGCATTACGGGAACTGCTTGCATTATTGCCGAGAGTTCATTTATCAATGGGTGATTTTCAGCCAAGGATGTTCCATGCTGAGCTTGGCCAGATTTCACTCTGAAGCAACACATGTGTCATTGGGCTCCTTTCAGCATCAAACATCAAGAGAGCGTTGTCCGAAAAACATTACAGGCGTTTGTGGGGCATGGGGAGAAACAGCATGCAATGATGGAGGAGGCTGGGTATGTGCAAGCGAGTCCACAGTTTCGGCTCAATATGGCCAATTCCAAGCCGCCGGCAAATGAGCGTAAAGCGAGCGTTAAGCGAAAAGCTGAGTATGAAGGGCATGCGCAGGGCGTGTGAATACAAATAGTGCAGTGATGAACTAACAAGCTTTTTTCCCAGAAAGACTAGATATTGGGTGGAAAGGCGCGAGATATGGTCTCGAGCAGTAGATGAAGTTGTGGAATGTCTGCCTTGATCGTGCTGGAAGTATCCAAGACTTGCACTACAACAGAAAGTGTGTAATGTTTTGGGAAACAGAGTATCGTGACGCAGTAAATCAGGAAGCGTAGGTTGAGGGCGCGTGGATAGGGCAAACGCAGCCTGAGCCAAGGAACGGGCGGCGCAGATGTTTCATGTGAAGGAATTGAATTTGGGTGGGCGAACGCGCTCGGCATTTGTTTCGGAGCGCTAGCATGCAGACTGCCTTGATATTGACCTCTGCCTCCCTCTGAACAGTTTCCGCAGGGTCCACCAAATCAACACCGATACGGACAAAGTGACCCTTTGCATATTGCAGCTTTCAGCACTTTGCGTCACACTGCTTTTTACGCCGTGTCGACAGGCTTAAAGACGAGCGCGACTAAGGCGACATAAGCATTGCCTTCACCGTAGAAGCGGCAGCCCTAGTTCGTCAGGTAAACAGCCTGGACGGATTATTGGCAAGGCTCGCGGCAGCACATTTTGACAAGATTCGGATTTTGTGAGTTCGCTGTGGTTGTCT
>NW_013654824.1:0-704 GCF_000499385.1 Eimeria necatrix
TCCTTGATATTGTTTCATACGTGTGATCAGTGGGAACTCTGAATGGGCACAACCATGCCGCATCACCTGGAAACCGCCAAATCAAGCTTAGAAGGGAGAAGTCAAAAAGTATTTGACGCCTAACATCTGTAAATGTGGGAGCCTCGCTCTGGTCACAGCTACTTTCCGTGTTCTTTTGTCTACAGTAACGTACGCCCTGCAACGCGATTGCACACCTTTTGAATACCTGCAAGTAATTTGTTTTAGTAAGCGTATCGTCGTGAAAATGGAAGATAAAAGGGAGACTTCTGCACCGCATCCAGCGACCCGAGGGAATGACTGACAAATGTCTACACAGCCCTTGTTTGTAAACGCTGCGTAGACCACAGAACACCAATAACTCAACCAATAACTCATGTGCTAGAGACTTGCACTTGCCTGAAAGCAGGCACCCCAGCACTGTGTTGCGCAAGATGGTGTGCATCGAGATCTGCATGAGTGCGTGGCTGGAATGCATGCATACACACTCTGCAGAAACGGCCAAGAGCATCTAGGTAAACCCAAGAATGCCATTATTGTTTCTTGGTTTCTTAGGTGAACCTTGCAGAGCGCTATAAATATACAAACAATAAAAGGAAAGCATGGTTACCGAAAAATGCATCCAGTTAAGCATCTTACCTGTAGCCGCACAGAGGGCGATGCAGGCAGTGCTGTACGTGAATATC
>NW_013654824.1:804-6414 GCF_000499385.1 Eimeria necatrix
GGATGCAGGCAGTGCTGTACGTGAATATCCCCATGGCTTAATACCTGTATTATTAGGATTAAACAGTGGTTTTTCTCGTCAAGTCGTATAGCACTAAAGGTTCGCCATCCAGGGCAAGCTTTCGAAAATATGCGCCCTTGCGAGCTTCAAACGTATGCGTACAATGGAAGATGTGTTGATTGTAATTACACGTACTGGCTGCAGTTCGCAGACTCGTAGTGGTCAGAATGCAGTCGCGTACTATGAATGTTTTGCTGCTTGCAGCAGCAACGGAGCTGTGCAGACATATGAAATAAAGGACTTCAGCCTTTCAACTTGTTTGAATAGATGGATGTTGAATGCACGTCAGCAGACGCTCAATACGAAATTTTGAAGCCCAGCTGACAGCAAACATTCATGTAATGTAGTATGGTGCTCGTAAGTAGCCACCTCGTCGTTGGTTGTGGTCATGAATCGCGATGCTCAATCAGTATACGCATTCCACTTTACAAATGAAGCATTAATCCGTTCATTTAATCGGCCCTCGGCCATTTGCCGTTTTTCTTGCGTGCACAGTAACGATAGCCAACGCTGTATGAGCGTACTAGCTGCATCATCATGCAGGAAGAGAACTTTTATCCTTTCAGGTTGCAACTAGTCAGAAGGGCAATGTGAAAAAAATAAATGACACGCTTCATTTCAAGGCACACGGAAGTTTTTTTTCACCAGGTGCCTCGATATTTTCTTGAAGCATTTTGATTTGTGCGACAACCACAATAACTGCAGCATGCCATCTATTCTAACTGCGCATGGATAGTGTCTACTGGTACAGCAACAAGCACAAAGCCGACGCCTCAGGCATTAACAACCGCAAGGCGCTACAATCATTGGCAGAAAAGAGCAACTGCTCTACAAATGCATCCTGCATTGCCCCAGCAATAAAGGTCGTCGCAGCAAGTGTCTGAGAGTAGCATCCTTGCTTCCTAGTCAGTATCACAGTCTACCAATTAGTTACGGTTACCAAAGCCTACGCCCTGAATAACGCGTTTGGCACCGTAGCATACCAACCTACTCGTGAAATTGCTTTTCAAGAGCCTTCGCAGATATAGACGACCTAGCCTTTGCGCATTAGAGTAATCACAGCACGCATCTACGAGCAGCGATATGGCAACAAGCGTATATGCAGTGCAGCAAATCAAACCAGATCCAAGGTGATTCCAACATAGTTCTCAGGCCAAGTCAGCTAAAACTTTCGTGAGCGCCCTCACAACTGTTTCTTGAGTGGCTCAAGAGTAGAAAGCTTGTGCACTGCAAAAGCAGAACGCCGCGCAGGATGTGCCAAATAAATATCGTCATGACGTGGAAACCAAATTCAACAGCGATCCTTAATGCCACAAACGACGTATAGCAGAATTTCGCCAGCGTTTGTTCATCGTCGCGAACAAACTACCCTGCGTGCCCTTTCATTCACTAGCTTAAAGCATCGTACTGCAGAATTGCATTGTGATGACTCTATCAAAGCTGAGCTGTGCATCCGAAAGAAAACGCTTGCGCTAAACTTAGTTCTGAAGCACGTGATCCGCAAGACCTTTTGTGTCCTCAGCACGCACGAGGCCGTTCCAAGAGCACTCAACGAGATACACTAAAATAAACCGAAAACGAAACGCGTTTGCTGTGGAGGCGCGATAAAGCATATGCAGAGATAAATAATCTCCTCCTACGGCCAGACAGCGCTCCTGAAAGCTGGTAACACATATCTGTGCGCCTTCGAGAAAGGTCTCAACGTCTCGATCAGCAAATGTTCGCTTCGATTTACAGGCACGTGTAAAGGCGTGACCGCCATTCTCATGTACATTCAAACCGTGAAAGGTGTCTCACGCGTAAAAGGCACAAACACGCTCTGCACCAACAATGCTACACAATCACGAGATCGTTTGCGCGTGGTGCACGCATTGCAGGACAGCCTCAGAATAATTATGACACGTGCCTTGATTCGACTCCACTACCTAGCCTCTCAACAGCACATGTGTCGATGGCACGCAGATCTTGACCGACATACAAGCTGCACATGATAAAGCGGCCCAAACACTTACAGGTCATATGCTACAACAAAGCACCCCCACGACGCTTTTCATTCACTAGTGTAGAGCATCGCACTGCACACTTGCATTGGGACGACTCTATCAAAGCTGAGCTGCGCATCCGAAATAAAACGCTTGCGCTAAATTTAGTTCTGAAGCACGTGATCCGCAGGACCTTTTGTGTCCTGAGCACTCAGGAGGCCGTCCCACGAGCACTCCACGGAATGCAGTAAAATAAATCGAATAAGAAACGCGTTTGCTGTGGAGGCACGATAAAGCATATGCTGATATAAATAAGCTAGGTTCTACGGCCAGACAGCGCTCCTGAAAGCTCGTAACTCACATCTATCCGCTTGAAAACAAACGCTCGCAACTTCTCGCTCAGTAAATGTGCGCCTCAACTTGCACGCAACTATAAACGTGTCAACGCCATTCTCATGTACCTTCAAACCGTGAAAAACGCATCGAACGTAAAAGGCACAAACACGCTCGGCATTAAAAATGCAACACGATCATGATAACGCTTGTGCATGATGCAAATACCGCACAGCGGCCCTAGACTAATTAAGACACTCCCGTGGGATCGGATCCACTCCTTTGCCTTCTCACGATACGACTGTAGATGGTAAGCAAGCCTTTGTCGACGCACAAGCTGTAGGTGGTGGAGTGGTCCCAAACCCTTAGAAGTCACAGTCTGCGTCAAAACAACTGACGAACGTCTTTCTTGTTTGAGGTCGGCACGCATTCGTCAAACATAAGCGGTGCACTTGTAACAACCGCGCTCAGCTTCATTTGGAAACAGAAAGACACGGACCTCTCCTACTGCGAAAAATATAAACAGCAGACAAGTCGTGCCACGAATGGCTTGAGGTTGAGTACAGGTTTCAACGCACACTGGAAGCATGCTTATGCGTAGCAAAGAGTAGAAAGCTTGTGGACTGCAAGAGCGTAATGTCGAGCAGAACGTGCCAGAGAAACAATATCGTCATGACGTAGCAACGAAATTCAACCGCAATCCCCAATGTCACAAACAACGCAGAGCAAAATTGTGCCAGCGTTTGTTCATCATCGCAAACAAACTACTCTGCGTGCCTTCTCATTGACTAGCGTAGAGCATCGCACTGCACACTTGCATTGTGATGACTCTATCAAAGCTGAGCTGCGCATCCGAAAGAAAACGCTTGCGCTAAATGTAGTTCTGAAGCACGTGATCCGCAGGACCTTTTGTGTCCTGAGCACTCAGGAGGCCGTCCCACGAGCACTCCACGAAATGCAATAAAATAAATCGAATAAGAAACGCTTTTGCTGTGGAGGCACGCTAGAGCACATTCTGAGATACATAAGCTCGTTTTACGGCCAGACAGCGCTCCTGAAAGCTCGTAACTCACATCTATCCGCCTGAAAACAACAGCTCACAACTTCTCGCTCAGCAAGTGTGCGCTTCAGCTTGCACGCAACTATAAACGTGTCAACTCCATTCTCATGCAGATTCAAGCTGTGAAAAGCATCTCATGCATGGAGAACGCAAACACGCTGTGCACTAAAAATGCCACACAATAATGATAACATTTGCTCACCGTGCACACATTGCACGACGGCCTTAAGCTAATCACGACATGCGCATGGAATCAAATTGACTCCCTAACCCCTTGACAGTACATGTGTTAATGGCACGCAAACCTTGATCGACATACTGCCTGCCCACGATAAGGCGATCCTGGACCTCTTGAGGTCATACGCTACGTCACCACCACTAGGCAGACTAACGCCTTTCCTGTTTGAGCTCATCGCGCACATGTCGGATATAAGTGGCGCATATGCAGCAACCCCACTCAGCTTCATTTCAACCCAGAGTCGTGCGCACTTCTCCTATTTCGAACAATACAAACAGCAGACACGTCGTGGCACGAATAATTTCGAAGCACGGGCTTCAACGCACACAGGAAGCATGCTTATGCGCAAAGAGTAGAAAGCTTGTGGACTGCAAGAGCGTAATGTCGAGCAGGACGTGCCACAGAAATAAAATCGTCATGGCCTAGAAACCAAATTCAACTGCGATGCCCAATGCCACAAACAACGTAGAGCAAAATTTTGCCAGCGTTTGCTCATAATCGCAAACAAACTACCTTGCGCGCCTTTTCATTCACTAGCGTAGAGCATCGCACTGCACACTTGCATTGTGACGACTCTATCAAAGCTGAGCTGCGCATCCGAAAGAAAACGCTTGCGCTAGTCTTAGTTCTGAAGCACGTGATCCGCAAGACCTTTTGTGTCCTGAGCACGCAGGAAGCCCTCCCACGAGCACTCCACGAGATGCAATAAAATAAATCGAATAAGAAACGCATTTGCTGTGGAGGCACGATAAAGCATATGCTGATATAAATAAGCTCGTTCTACGGCCAGACAGCTCTCCTAAAAGTTCCTAACTCGCATCTATCCGCCTAAAAGAAAGATCGGAACATCTCGGTCAGCAAATGTACGATTTAATTTGAACGCACATATAAACGTGCCAACGCCATTCTCATGGAGATTCAAGCTGTGAAAAGCAACTCATGCATAGAGGGCGCAAACACGCTATGCACTAAAAATGCCACACAATAATGATAACATTTGCTCATGGTGCACACATTGCACGACGGCCTTAAGCTAATCATGACATGCGCATGGAATCAAATTCACTCCCTAACCCCTTGACAGTACATGTGTTAATGGCACGCAAACCTCGATCGACATACTGCCTGCCCACGATAAGGCGATCCTGGACCCCTTGAGGTCATATGCTACGTGATAACCAATAGGCACACTAACACCCTTCCTGTTTGAGCGCACATGTCGGATATAAGTGGCGCATATGCCGCAACCCCACTCAGCTTCATTTCAACACAGTCGTGAGCACCTCTCCTACTTCGAAAAATACAGACAGCAGACAAGTCGTGCCACGAATCATTTCGAAACACGTGAAGGTTTTAACGCAGACTGGAACCTTGGCGATGTGTAGCAAAGAGTAGAAAGCTCGTGCACTGCAAGAGCATAATGTCGGGCAGGATGTGCCGGAGAAATAACATCGTCATGACCTACAAACCAAATTCAACCGCGATCCCTAATGCCACAAACAACGTAGAGCAAAATTTTGCCAGCGTTTGTTCATCATCGCAATCAAACTACCCTGCGTGCCTTTTCATTCACTAGCGTAGAGCATCGCACTGCACACTTGCATTGTGACACCTCTGTCAAAGCTGAGCTGCGCATCCGAAAGAAAACGCTTGCGCTAGTCTTAGCTCTGAAGCACGTGATCCGCAAGACCTTTTGTGTCCTGAGCACGCAAAGAGCCCTCACACGAGCACACCACAAAATGCAGTACGGCAAATCGAATAAGAAACGTGTTTGCTGTGGAGGCACGAAAAAGCATGTGCTGAGATAAGTACTCTCCTCCTACAGCCAGACAGCTCTCCTGAGAGCTGGTCACACGCATCTATCTGCCTATGAAAAAGGTTGCAACGTCTCGCTCAGCAAATGTACGTTTGAATTTTGAACGCACATATAAACGTGT
>NW_013654824.1:6514-12414 GCF_000499385.1 Eimeria necatrix
AACGTGTCGCCGCCATTCTCATGTACCTTCGAACCGTGAAACAGTTCTCATATTAATAAGCACAAACACGCTCTGCATTAAACATTTCGCACAATCACGATTTGCGCAAGGTGCTCACATCACGCGACGGCCTTCTACTAATTATAACACTTGCCTCTGGTCGACCCCACTCCCTAGCCTCTCAAGAGTACATGTGTTAATTGCACGCAGATCTTGACCAACATACCTGCTGCAGACGATAAATCGGTCCCGGCCCTCTAGAGGCCATACGCTATATCAAAGCAACCAGGCATACTAACGCTCTTCCTATTTGAGCTCACCACGCACACGAATGTTAGCGGTGCACCTGTAACAGCCGCACTCAGCTTCGATTCAAAACAGAGTGACGCGGACCTCATCTACCTGGCAAGCTGTGCAACGAATAATTTCAAAACAAGTACAGGTTTCAACGCACACTGGAAGCATGGTGATGTGTAGCGAAACGTAGAAAGCTTATGGACTGGAAGAGCATCATGTCGGGAAGGACGTGAAAATGAAATCAAATCGTCATGACCTGGAAACCAAATTCAACGGCTATCCCTAATGCCAAAAACAACATAGAGCAAAATTTTACAAGCACTTGTTCTTCATCGCAAACAAACTACCCTGCGTGCCATTTTCACTCACTAGCGTAGAGGATCGTACTGGACACTTGCATTGTGACAACTCTATCAAAGCTGAGTTGCGCATCTGGATAAAACAGGGGTCTCAGTCCTGAAGCGCGTGATTAGCAAGACCTTTTGGGTCCTCAGCACGCAGGAGGCCGTGTCACAAACACGTCAGGAGATGTAGTTACGGGAATCGAATAAGAAACGCGTTCGCTATGGAGATATAATAAGGTGCAGGCGTTGAGGAAAACGTCCGCAGCCGTGACACAAAAGGGAAAACGAAGGCCTTCAATACTCAGGAGTTGTTCCAGAACAACGTCGACGCCCTTTCGTCCAATACGTGTGCGTGCTCCTTGTCAAAAAAGCCAATAAAAGTGTCAAAGAAGCTCCGAGTCACTCGTATGGCGTGAGCGATGGTGCAGAGATTAAAAACGCAAGCTGGTTCAGCATTACACAAGACCACTTGTTTATGAAATGTAGTTGTCACTGTGCATGTGTGCGGACGTTAGTCCATTCTGCGTGACTAGGTGTGACATGGGTCTCGAAACAGAAACCAAAGTAAACATTTGATTCGTTTACAGTGCCACATTAATGGCAGGTGAGCACATCGAAGACATACATCCTGAACGTCACAAATTGGTTGCAAACTCAACATGGCGACAGTAATAATTGCAAATACTTTGCTGCCCACTGCTCACCAGAAATATCATTGAAAGTGTTAGACATATTGACAAACATGCATCTTCGTTCAGATGAGTAAAGGGAAAACCTACCCTGTTGAACGGAATTCAGAATCCAGTAAAGCAGCATTGGCATGGCCCAACTAACGACGGCTTGCTGGTGGTAATGACGTTTACGCACACTTCTGTATAGCTGTGCCAGTAGGCCTGCTCACTTGAAATCTGGCTAAACAGCCACATCTCGTGCAAGGCAGGTGCATGCGCGTCCGATTCAACAGCCTCCTCGAACAGACAGTATCATGGGCAGGCATTCCCAGTTTGCTCTTTTGGATGGAGACAAAGTACGCACTTGAACGGGGTTTCAAACTGGAACCAAATAATGATGCTGGCGATATTTTCCGCTTCAGGAATCAAATCATTTCGTCTGCTGAACTATCCTATGCACGTTGAGACTGTAGCATAGCAACATGCTCCGAACGACATCTAGTTGTGGTTCGATAAAACAGCCGCATGAAGCAAGCAGCAAAGCATTCTCAGGGCATTATCTTCGCTAGTGTGCCACCTCGTTTTCTGATCACAAATGTTTCAAAAGCACGCCAATACACTATTTCCGCAACACACTCCACAATCAACTCTGCACACATGGCGCTGATGTCTATAGCAAACGCAGCGCTGAATGGTGAAGGTTTCGATTCTTTGCACAGCATAATAGAATTATCTTCCAGAAGGGCTTGTGGAGAATACGGAAGATTCTGAAGCACCGGAAACAAAGGGCAGGAACATTGGTATGTGAGAGCAATGCGAATTTGGTGGTTGCCGAAACGAAATCTAACTACCTCCTAATTATCAGAGCTTACTGGCTGCGGCAATAATTCCCTCAAATAGTTCTGTGGTTTGTTTCACTGCCAAAATAGGAAGCCTGGGCTTTTGATAGCGGTGCGAGTAAGTCGCATTTGTCACGTGTCCAGTACTTTGCGCAATATCTCGCCAAACCTGTATGTGGCAGGGCTTCTACTATTCTCTAAGGTGATGTAATTAAGTATCGTGCTCATCCCGTCTTTCAAGTAACCGAGTTTGGCGACAGCAACTGCCTCGCAGGCGGACGCAAAGCGCATCGCATGTCGTCTCCTCTCGTAAGGAGCATGTGTAGGTGGACGCGGATGCCCCGTTCAAACCCTATATCACCGCCATATTTCCGCGAAGAATATTAAAGGGCAGCGGGCATCATTGCTGGTCCAGCTCACGTCACCTGTAATCTCCAAATTCCTGACTAGCCCTTCGCAACTGTGCCAACTAGGAGGTGTAAGTGTATAGCGTCTGGCTAGCGTATATGCCGGAACACAGATGCACACCGCCGTTCACAATACTACGAAGAGCGCTTCGACGCTCATGTAAGCAGCTTTAAACGAGTCCAGGTGGTTTCGGTGAATTATGCAATACTTGTTTTAACCTCGTGAGCAAAATCAGAGCATCCCGAGATCAGAGTATTTAACTGCATCAAAGAACCATCCATTTTGTTTTTGGCCTACTGGCTGCATTATTCGGGAAATAGCAAGCGTATTCAAGCGATCTACAATTGTTTTAAAGTGCGTAAGAGATATAACAAAACTTGGCAAGCAAACTAATATAACAAAAAAATACAATGTAGCACGTCGGATCTGATAGATTTGAATGAGAACAAAACCACAACAAAAACTGCGTGTTTTCCCCCAAAACGTGGTGTCTCACCAAGCAGCATTGATGCAGTCATATCAAAACGAAATGAAACCCTTATCTCAGGAAGAATTCATCTAGTAAACTGTAGCAGGATTAACTTTTTTACGATGCCATCTTGAAGATGTGCATCACACAATGAGGACAGTTTTGGGTTACCCCAGTATCTACGCGTTATTGCAGCATCGTGCACCAAGCAGCGGAATGCAGTGTAGCGTCCCACACACGTATCCAGTGCTGTTGCTTTTCAACATGGGGTCCAGGCATTTGCAGTTCGTATTGTCGATCTTCAGCAGGGGCTTCAGTGAAACATTCATATCAAACTGTGCACTTCTGGCAGTTTGTATACTACCACCACACGTTGTAGAAAGATATAGGAATATTCCACTTGCAAAAGCGAAGTGACGAGCAGCTGCCCGCCGCAGCCTAATCAAGCCGCAGCAGGAGAGAAGGTGTTCGTGAACTTCATATAACTCGTGCAATTTAGGAATTCGGAAAACCCATTTTACACTGCAAACAGCTTTGAGCAGCGCTTGCCAGGAAGAAACGGCGGTACGAACTGAATATCCGACAACTAAGAATGTACATGACAAACCACGTCCACGGCGACTAGTCAACAACTCGGAGAAATCACAGCTTACGACCTTTAACAGCCATATTCACAGGAACGACTTGCCCTGTTGAATAGCGGAAGGTGAGACTGCTGGATCCAATGTGACTAAAATCTGCAGACGTCAGCTGCGCATTGAACAACTGCCTGCCATGGCTTCTCGTAGCATCCTCTTGACTGGCTCGTACGGCGGTAAAGTAATGTTGCGCATCGTCGGCTCTTTATTTCATATTGCTTATGTTGATGTTGGTCAGTCAACAATGTAAACGTGGACTGGGGTTTGCTCTTTCGACTCAAAACGTTCTGAGTGTGCATGTTGAATCACACACAAACAGCTAATCCAATATTTTCTAAACCGTCAAGTGCGTTCAACAACGTGTATTAGCGAGCATCAAAGATGCTGTCGAGACACGTAGCAGCTCTTTCATGCTCCAGAAATCTGAGGAGACCCTCGCACTTGAACCAGCAACTGCAAAGTAACTATTTCGATGCTAACACAATAGGTAGAAACCACACATATCGTCTAATGGCGCAGTAGGAAACTCATGTATCAACTAAACAACGTCCAAAAGAGAGGATACCACTTTGCAGCACGTGCATTCGTTTCCTGTCACTGATTGCGCCGTAACGTAAAAGCCAATAATGCTGCTGCTGCACGCAAAACCGAACATTTCATGTTATTCTCGTCCACGCATCAGCTGTATGCCACTCATAACCAGGCGAAAAGCATATCATGCGAACCAATGCGTTATTTCGAACCGTCAATGGCTCAGGCTTTCGGAATATCGGAAATATTTCACAACATGCAAACAGCATAATATCAGCATAAGCAGTATTCCGCTGGGCACGAGAACGCATTTGTGCCGTATCGAAACAACAGTCCAGCGATACGCAAAGGTCAAAGTAATACTCTGATACATCCTGATAGGTTCACCAAATCAACGCTTTATCATGCACTTGACAGCGGCGCAAATATCAGGTTGGCTTTACAAAAAGCTGTAACGTTGCAGGCGACTATCGTGAGGAGCTGCGAAGTGTTGGGTAGATACAGCAACGCTCAGCTGTGTTAAGGCCTATCAGGTGAGTATGCGTGGAACTACGCTGCGATGGCGTACAGTCTACTCATCGGGTTTCCAGAAATCGCCAGTAATTCTGAACAGTGATATTAAGAAATGAAGAAGTCAATGATTTAGTATATAGACCTTGGCAGTTTCGCAAGTGTGGCACACAAAGAGCAAATTTCAGCATCATTTTGATGCCTGACAGCTGCCAATCCTCAAGACGTAACGTATCGAGTTACACCGTCAGGACGCTCACTCCCTGATGAAGCGATACCCGGATACAACCCTGATAATAAAGCAAAAGAAGTATAAACGCAATGAGCAGGTGCGTACGAGCGCCTGCCATGCATCAAGCTTTTCGCACAACGGGCCGGCAACAGAACGCATAGCACTTCGATCGCTCTTTTTTCAAAACGAGTAAAATGCTCCACAAAACAAGGCGGCTAGCAATCAGGGCAATACGCAGCATTGCTCTGATGACTACGGTCAAAGCAGGTTTAGTTCAAGCACCTAGACTTGGCTGTCGGTAGCTAGTCTAAAATACCTACCACCACCATCAAGGTAGATAAGGAGCAAATGCCAACGTCATGTATTTAAGTAACGCATGACCTCAGGGGTGCCAAGAACCTATCGAAAGCCATGACGTCAAGCTGATGCACTACCCAGGAGAAAAATACATCGCTCTGCTGGCTACAAGCTGCACAAAACAATGAAAACACCTTTTCATCCCTATTTTATATAGGGCATTTTAGCGCTTACTCAAACAAGGTGGTACAACAAAGTAATTTTGCATGCCGAAGAAACAGCAAGACGGCATGCATGACGCTTTGCTTAAAATCTTTTAATCTGATTCTTCGCCGCAATCAGATTAAAATATTATGAGCAAAATGTGATGCATGCCGTCTTGCGGTTTTTTCGCCATGCGAAATTACTTTGTCGTGCCACCTTGTTTGAGTCAGCGCTACGCTTTTTCACGTAGATGCCAAGGAGGGCGAATCGCGGAATGATGCACGCTGACAAAACGACGCCTCAACATGGGAAATCGGTACCCCTGGACAAACGCTCCAGGCACGTTGTGGAGATATGTAATTCGACGTCTCTGTAAAACGCGCTTCAGAAACGTTTATCGCGCTGAGCCGGGGGAGAAAAAAGTATACATGCCAGCAGGGTGTTGTCTTCAGGTGTACCA
>NW_013654824.1:12514-13389 GCF_000499385.1 Eimeria necatrix
TTACTGGCTAACAGACTTCACGAACACTTTGCGCAATTCATCGACTACCTCCAAGTTTTATTACCTACACAGCGAAACGCGCATCTGATATGCAGTTGATAAGCACGATATACTTATGTACTTTTACAACACCTCGGGTGAAAGCTACTCGAGCCTTGTTTATTGTATAAAGAGCTAAACACGTTTCAAACGTATAATATGATTCCAACCACTAATGTCAAAGGCGAGGGACCATCGCAAGAGCAGTTGATCCCTGCAGCACGCAGTGCCAAGAATCAAGAGTAAATGAGAGTCAGATATGAATGTCCGATATACAAATGCAAACTGCCACCTAGATTCATAAGCTACTCACACCAAATCTCACTCAACGACGCTCACTCCCTTGAGTATCAACGCGTATTGTTTCTGCTGTCGAGATGCTCCAAGCAATACACTGCGAGAATGCTTACCGCGTTGCTCGTTCCAGCACCCTTGCACATATTTCCACGCGGCGAAATTTCCGTGTAGCGTTGCCTTCACACTTTCTAAAACACCGCTAAGCGTAAATTAACCACACATATGTCGACACACTTACGCATAGTCCGTTGGCACTTCCGCACTCTCAAAACGCACCTATGCAGCTAAACGTCGATGCCCCCTACAAAGCGGGTTTCACCGCCAACATCATTTCACAAAAAATATCAACGTATATATTCGCCAACACCCAAATCACGGCCCCGCCAACCTGCACATCCACAATCAATCCTCCCTAAATGCGCCAACTGCGAAGCGCAACCCTATGGCTTCAGGCTGACACCGTCGTCACGTGGCGCATGCAAATCGCCCTCCACCATAATACATAGCGCAATGGACACTGACGTAGCCAGCAACCAACG
>NW_013654825.1:0-6425 GCF_000499385.1 Eimeria necatrix
CAAATCCCAAACCCGCGAACGACGTCGAGCCCCCGAACAGCCCGTGCGCGCTGGCTTCGTTTTCTTCCAAACCTAAGCCCAAACCCCAAACCCTAAACCCTAAACCCTAAATCCTAGGCGCACCAGCACATAAGTGGCTTTGAAACGCTCAATCTCCGCATGCACGCCCCGCTCAGCAAGGGCCCCTGGAGCCCCCTGCCTCCACCAGCGCTCCACTTTCTGTTGGGTCTCAGTGGCGGTGAGAAAGGGTACAGGGCTGTCTGGCGACAGCGGGCCCCCTGGGGGCCCCTGGGGCCTCCGGGGCCCCGGGGGCCCCAGGGGCCCCTGGGGGCCCCTCTCTGCGTCCTCGGGCTTGCGCGCTGAGCTGGCGTGGGCCCCCGTGGAGGCCCCCCCGTCGCTTTGTCTGCCAGCGGGCAGCGGCAGCAGCGGCGTGGAGACTAAGAGGCATGTGAAGGGGCCCCCAGCAGCAAAAAGCTGCTCCTCTCGCAGTATAGAGACACAAACTGCATGCACAAAAGCCCCAACGAGAGCCAGCCCTCTGAGGCCAACGGCCAAGGGCCTTCAGGCCCAAGAAGGGCCAAAATGGGCACTTTTAGCCTTCCTTGGGGCCTCTGGGGGCCCCTGGGGGCCCCCAGGGGCCCCCAGAGGGCCCTGCGGGCCCCCATGGGGCCCCCCTGGGGGGACCCCCCGAACGCTGGGAGGCCGAAGGCGGTGCGCAATAGTGTTAGAGGTGGCGGAGAAGGCTGAGGCAGCTTATGCGGGTTTTAGACTGAAGTTTCTAGGGTTTAGGGTTTAGGGTTTAGGGTTTAGAGTTTGGAGAATTGCCTTTGGCTCTGAACCCGAGAGAGGCGGTGAGCTCCTGGCCGGCCCTGTCGACTTCTTGGCCCCTCAAGCTGACATAAGTGTCTTTGTAAGGAGTGCCTTGTAGAATGTGAGCTTCTAGAAATGCCTTTAAAATGAAAAACAAAAAATAAAAAGAGACAAAAGAAGATAAAAATAAAACAAATATTTCAAGGTTAGGAGGGGCGCTCGAGGAGCCCTTTGCTGCGCACTGAGACCTGCTTTCAGTTACGCTCAAGCATTCAGAAAACCCCTGTGAGCTAGGGTTTAGGGTTTAGGGTTTAGGGTTTGGGCCCAGAGCAAAGCGCTCGAGCCTCCTTCGCGGCAGTTAGTCCCTAGGGTTTGCAGCTTAGGGTTCTTAGCTAGGGTTTAAGCCTCGCGGGAACAAGCCCAAACATGAAGCTCTAGGGTTTAGGGTTTAGGGTTTAGGGAGCGCTGGGTGGCCAGCCCGCTGCACCTGGTCTATGTGGAAACCCTTGAGTTGGCTCTCCTGCGGCAGCAGCAGTGGCCAGCCCGCTGCACCTGGTCTATGTGGAAACCCTTGAGTTGGCTCTCCTGCGGCAGCAGCAGCAAACAGGGGCTGGAGCTGTTAGAGAGAGCAGCAGCAAGAAGCTCTTCGTGGCTGCGCTGCAGCAGCTGCAGCATCAGGTGTTCTCCGAGGCTGCGGGGGCGGCCCCCGTTCTTTGAGCCTTCCATCTGCTGCTGCTGCTGCTGCTGAGTTTGCTGCTGCTATTGACTGTTCTGCGGGCGGCGGTGAGGCTGCTGCAGCTGCAGCCGCAACTTCTCAGGCTCTGGGCGGGCGCCTGAAGCGGCGAGCTGGAGCGGCAGCAGGAGATTCTGGTGCTGCTGCTGCTGCTGCTGCTGCTGCTATCGCAGCCGGCCCTTGCTGCTGCTGTCGCAGCCGCCCCTTGCTGCTGCTGCTGCTGCCGCTGCTGCCTCTGGTGCTGCTGCTGCTGCGGCTGCAGCAGAGCCGCCAGTCAGCGCAGCCGACACAGTGTCTGCGTGTGGCTGCTTTTTCTCACGGAATAAAGTCTTAAATGCATTCAATTCTCTCAATTTAAAAAGTAATAAACAAAAACAAGGAGAGAAGTCGAAGGCTGCAGTCCTTTAACCCCAAGTCCGCCACTGCAGAAGCCCGAGTACAGGGGCCCCCGGGGGCCCCCAGCAGCTAGACAGCGTTATGCAGCCAAGGCTGAAGACTAAACCCTAAACCCTAAACCCTAAACCCTAAACCCTAGTTTCTTGCATAAAGTGGCTACTGCAGCGGCTTGCGGCCCCTTTTCCGCTAAAAACGCGTTGCAGGCCCGCTCTGCTGCTGCTGGTGCTTTGAACTTGGGGTGTACAGACAGCTCGCCGCCGCGTCCGAAGTGTACATACACTCGAAGAGTTAAGGCCGCCAGCTACTGCGCATTTGGGAAATTAACAAAAAAGAATAGATTGGAGTCTAACAAACACTTTATATGCCTAATTTTGCATATTTTATCACTTTAGATTCAATATTGTGCATTGTTTATGCTGTGCATGCTGCGTTTTGTGTATGAGTGGTGAAAGTGTCATTCTGAACACTTTTTTAGTGCCTCTACAATTGTGCATATTCCCTCCCAAGTTCGCAGCCACCTGCATGTATGTGTATATATATTTATTGATATGTAATATATATATATTTGTATCTACATATTTATGTATATTAGTATGTATTTATGCATATATAGGCATATCTAGATGTATAACGCATATATATATATATATCTCTATGAACATATGCAAGAAAGCACGCGTGCTTGTGGGCGTATGACAGCAGCGCAAAGTACAAAGATAACAACACTCAGATGCGTTTATGTATTTGTTTGCATGCGTCCTGCCTTGTCTTTTAAAACAAACAAAAAACCCTTTTCCCAACAGACTGCTGCAGCGCAGCGAAATGGCCCAGGGTCCTCTTTGCTGCGCTGCACCGGCGAAGCAGCCAGGCTGCAGGGCCTCCCACGGGCTGCAGCCACAGAGGCCCCAAAAGGGGGCCCTAAGCTAAAATGCTGCAGGGGCCCACCCAAGCCTTGGGGCCCCACAGGCTGTAGTGCACAGACACTACAATGGGGCTGGTTAGTGCTCTAGAGAGGATAGCTAGCCAGCGACCTACAAGGGGTCGCAAGACTGGAGGGAGACAGGGCCCTCTTGCCAGACAAAAAGTAAGAGAAAGTGATTATATTCGCCAGAGCAAGCCTCCCTCCCTTAGGGACTAGGAGGCGAGCTCCCAGGAGGGTGCGAAACAGACAGACAGATTTGATAAACTCATGATTTTGTATCCTTAATCACAATAGCTGTAGTTTCTAGGGAATGGATTACCGTAGGGTGCTGTTTATAGACCCGGCCCAAGGGACTGAAGCACGTAGTCGCAGCTGCGGGCGCAGTGCACTACACAGGCAGCCACTATAGGGGGTAGCGCCTCGCTGGGGCTCCCTAAAGAGGGCCCTCAGGGGGCACCTGAAGAGGCCCCTAGGGGGCCCCTAATGGGACCCCTAAAGAGGCCCTTAAAGGCGCCTTTTAGGCGGACCCTAAACACCTAAAGGGAGCCCGAAGAGCGCCTTCTGAATGGCGCCTAAACAGGTAAAGGAACCCCTGAAGGAGACTCTTAATGGGCCCCTAAATACCTACGGGAGCCCTTACGGAGGCCTCTAAAGGGGCCCCTTGAAGGCCCATAAAGAGGTCTCTAAACCCCTCAAGGGGTCTCTAAAGGGCCCCCCCGCAAGCCTATGTGCAGGGGCCCCACTGCGCTGAAAAGGGCCCCACAAGGCCTTGCAAGAAGAGCCAGTCTGCTGTGCTTTATGGGGCCGAAACGCTTGCAGTGGGGGCTGGGGCCCAAGTAGTGCACAGGCACTACAATGGGGCTGGCTAGTACCCTAGAGACAATAGCTAGCTAGCGACCTACAAGGGGTCGCAACACTGGAGGAGGGCAGGAACCTCCTACTAGGATAAAAGTAAGGAAAACTGTCTATGAATTAATATGCATACGTGAAATGTGTGGAAATTGTGTGGAGACTGGGGCTGGTGATAGCGCCGGCACCAGTGCAGGCCTCCTCCCCATAGGGCCTAGGAGACGAGCTCCCAGAGTGGGGCGAATCGAACAGACAGATTTTGAAACACTTAATATTTATTGTATTTCGATGAAATTAAGCTGCAGTTTCCAGGAAATGGGCCTACGCTAGGTGTAGTTTGTAGGCCTGCTCGAGGGGCAGGAAGCATTGTATGTAGTGCGCGGCGCCTACTATTGCGACTACGCTGCTTCCTGCCCCTCGAGCAGGCCTACCAACTACGCCTAGCATAGCCCCATTTCTCAGACACTATAGCTTTTTTCCATCGAAACACAACAGTTCTTAAGTGTTTCAAATCTGTCTGTTCGATTCGCCCCACTCTGGGAGCTCGCCTCCTAGGCCCTATGGGGAAGAGGTCCGCACTGGCGCCGGCGCTATCGCCAGCCGCAGTCTCCACACAATTTCCACACATTTCACGTGTACATTAGAACTAATAGACAGTTTTTCGTGTCTTTTTCCTATTTGGAGGGTCCTGTCCTCCTCCAGTGTTGCGGCCCCTTGTAGGTCGCTAGCTAGCTATCACCTCTAGGACACTTGCCAGCCCCATTGTAGTGCCTGTGCACTACAACTTCCCTCCTTGCCGGACTGAAGAGACCTACCCCAAACACATAATTTTCCCCTTTTAATCCCTGTGCTCTTCTCAAGCTGACGTCGTGACCGCACGCGGTGCGCAGCGCTCCCTCACCCCTCCTCATTGAAGGGTGCTCTTGCTGTAGGAGGTGGAATGTGACGGGCCCATACCTCTACGCCTCGGAAGGACCAAGCTTGTTTCGAGCCTGAAGACGTCTTCGTTGGCGGCGGCGCCAAGCGCGAAGCAAAGCCGGGCAGCCTGCAAGGTGGTGAGCTGGCTCCCATGCGGCTTGATCGTCAGGGGTCCCGCACCACTTGACGAGGTACTGGGCTGCATCTCCCGAGTCGCGTTGGTCCATAATATAGTCGAGTTCGTATTCCTCTGTGGGATTGCCTGCTGCATCGTGGATAGGAGGCCAGGCGGCGTCGGCTGCCGGGGGAACCAAAGCGGGAGGGCGGGGGCGGTGGGGAACTAGCTGCGAAACGTGGAAAACGTTATGGCATTCATAGGTGGGAGGCAGAGCGAGACGGTCAGCGACAGTTCCTGTGCGTTCGATGACTTCGAAAGGTCCGCCGTAACGTGTCTCGAACTTAGGGCAGCAGTTAAAAGGCGGTAGGTGCTTGCTACTGAGCCAGAACTTGTCTCCCACTGCATACTCCACTGCTCGACGCTTTGTGTCTGCGTAGTACTTCTGCTGCCATTTCGCCTTCAGCATGTGACTCTGTGCTCTGTCGTAGAGCTGCCGGAAAAGCTTAGTCATGGGAGGAGTGAGCGTAGGAGCTAACGCGTCTACGATATCAAGGTCCGCAGCAGTCAACGGGTTCTCGCCAATCATGACCTCGAAGGGAGAGAGCTCAGTGGATGAATGACTCATTGTGTTGTAGGCAAGTTCCAAGGCCTGAAACAAACGCTCCCACTCGCGTTAGTCAGATTTCATATAGGGACGAAGCATCTGCTCCAGTGTGAGGTTAACCCGTTCAGTTTGGCCGTCGCTTTGGGGATGGTAGGACGAGGACATGGCACGCTTGATGTTAAAGCGGCTACAGAGTTGTTACCAGAGATCCGACTCGAAACGGGGGTCGCAGTGCGATATGAGCACCTCTGGAAAACCGTGATAGGGGATAAGACGGTCTGCAAGAAGCTCCACGGTGTCTGCTGCTGTGAATGACTTCTTTGTAGGAACGAAATGAGCCATCTTGCTGAGGGAGTCGACCATGACAAGGATCGAGTCGTGCCCTGTCGTTGTAAGGGGAAGATCTGTGATAAAGTCGAGACTCACGTGCGTCCATCGACGAGAAGGGTTGAGCAACTGTTGAAGAAGGCCTGCAGGCTTCTGTTCAAGATACTTTGACGCTCGACAGGGAGTGCATGACTCAACATAAGCAGTAGGGTAGGCGCACATTCCTGGCCAGTAGTAGTGCTTGCTGAGGGCCGTAAAGGTCTTCTTCTGGCCTCGATGGCCGGCTGTGACATGGTCGTGATGTGAATTCAGAACGTGAGTAAGGAACTCAGGGAATTGTGGGACGCAGATGCGCCACAGTCCATGAACGCAGATGTGCAGGTAAGGCTCTACGTAGCGAAAGGTGAATTGGCGATTACGAAACTCTACTTGCAGAGCTTCTCCTGGTTGGTTTAATGCGGCTTTGTAGGGAACGCGAAAATTGGGGCACTTCGAATAAGATTGCGGCCATTGGCGCACATCAGGAGGGTCAGCTGGTGTCTTCGTTGCAGGGGTAGGGTGTTCCGCTTCTGGGTTGGGTTCCGGCGGCGCAGGTGAAGGTGCAGACGGCAGGCTGCGTCGTCTAGGTCGTCGCGAACGAATTCCGGCGAGCTCCCTGTAGTTGGGAGGCCGACCACGAGAGCGGGGAGCCGCGCTCGCTTGTTCTATTGCGAGCATCAGTGGTACCGATGGTGTGTCGTGCAAGCAG
>NW_013654825.1:6525-7183 GCF_000499385.1 Eimeria necatrix
TCTATTGCGAGCATCAGTGGTACCGATGGTGTGTCGTGCGAGCAGGTCTTAGGAAGGCCGGGACGGCGAGACAAGGCGTCGGCAACTTGATTGCGCGCGCCTTGAACATACGTGATGTGCAAATCCGGGAACTCCGCAAGAAAGTCCAGCCACCGGGCGGTGCGTCCGCGCAAAGGCTTCGATGCTTGGAGTCGTTGGAGATGGGCGAGAGCTTGATGATCAGTGTAAACCGTTACCTTGAAGAGACGGAGCAAGTGCGACCACTTGTCCAGTGCCATGACCAACGCCAAGAGTTCCTGGTCGTAGATCGAGTATCGCTGTTGCGTGGGGTTCAGCCGATGGGTTTGCCGTCTTGTTCCAGAACTGCTCCGATCGCATAACCAGAGGCATCTGTGTATAACTCGAAGGGTTTCGTCGTGTCAGGGACTTTTAATGTAGTGAAGTCGATTAAGCGCTGTTTGAGCTGCCGCACCGCTTGCGTGTGAAGCTCTGTCCATTTGAGACTGATGTCTTTACGCGTTAGATCAACCAGCGGCGGGGCAACGTCTGTATAGTCCGGTCCCGTGAGCATGCGACAGTGATTTATGGTACCGAGGAACTGGCGCACTTGCGTTTCATTCTCCAGCACCTCTGGCCAATGCCGGATGGCTTCGATTTT
>NW_013654825.1:7283-8474 GCF_000499385.1 Eimeria necatrix
ATTCATTCTCCAGCACCTCTGGCCAATGCCGGATGGCTTCGATTTTATCTTCTGCAGGTTTGATCCCCGCAGCAGAAATGGTATAACCCAAATATGTAATTGTTTGCCTTGCAAACTTGCATTTGCGGAATTTTGGGTAGAACTGATGTTGAAGGAAAATGCTGAGGACTTGTCGCAGGAGAGAAACGCGCCCAGAGAGATCGGAACTATAGATAAGTCCATCATCTAGGTACGCAATAACGCCCTGTCCCAATAAAGGTTGTAGATAGACATTAATATTGGCCTGGAACGTAGCGCGAGCACCTTTAAGGCCGAAGGGCATCATTCGGTACTCGAATAGTCCGAGAACGGACCGGAAAGCCGTCTTTTACCGGTCTTCCTTAGCCATACGTATTTGATGGAACCCTGCTTCAAGATCCAAGGGGGAAAAATACTTGGCGCCTCCCAGCATCTCGAAAATGGTTTGGATGGGAGGTAGTGGAAAATCAAGGGCTATCGTAAGGGCATTTAGAGCCTGGTAATTGACAACCATACGCATCTTCCGCTCCCCGGAGCCATCATCACGTTTGTCCACCATGATCGTAGGAGAGCAAATAGGCGAATAGGTCGGTCCGATCCAACGATTTTCTGATAATTTAGCTATCTCCTGTTTGTGGAATATGAGCTGATCTGGGGTCATACGGTATATTGCAGATTTCGCTAGAAGTTTTCCGGGCACAATTAGAAGAGGGCGGTAATCCCTTAGGTAAGGTAGCGGGAAAAACCGCTCGATACTCGTGCAACACGTGGGCAATCTCACATGGAATATCCTGCGCCTCTGGCGAATTTATCCATATGTCGAACAGAGTGTGCTCGAGTTTTTCCATAGGCCAGGGAGACTCCTCGTCACTCTCTGCTGCCACCGAGGCGGTTGAGGCCAAAGGACTACGCCAGCCGGAGGACGTGGTTTGATTCCCAATTAATGCGCAACAAAGCGTGCCTTGCCGTTCATCCGAGAGCCTTAGGGGCACTGCCGAACCGACTTCGGACAAAGCCAGTATGAGATGCAAACCGTGCAATGGGGCCCTGATATTCTTTGTGTCAGCCGCCGCCTGACGAGCGAGCGACGTTATCCGCGCCTTCGCCTTAGTCTTCGCGTGGGACTTATACGTCCTTGGAGGCGGGCATAGGAATATAGCTGCCTCCTCGGCC
>NW_013654825.1:8574-9472 GCF_000499385.1 Eimeria necatrix
CCCACTTGTTTGGCCAATATCTCATATGCTTGCTCTGCTGGGGCCCTTCTGTGGACTACGGTGGGACTGTCACCTTGCAGCGTTGCTTCACCAGTCCGAACGACCGGTAACTCGCACCACTGGCCATTCACATAGGTTTGGAGTTTGTCAGACTGGAAATACCAGGCCACCTTGTGTTCCGTCAGCCAATCCAAACCCAAGACTAAGTCATAGGGAACGGGTCCCACTAAAAGGTCCCCGGAAAAACGTGCATGTCCGCACCACATCGTCAATCCCGTCACAACCCGATCAATGCGTTGTTGTGCGCCTGTAGCTACGGCGAACTTAGCTCTTTTGGAAGTCTCCGCACTTTCAGCTGCAGTCGTTCGACTGTTTTAGGACTAATGAAACTTCTCGAAGCCCCAGTGTCCAAGAGGGCCTCACAAGGACTCTCTGCGAACTCAACGCGAAGTACAGCCGTCGCGCCCACACAACACAACGCTTCGCCTTGGTTGTAAGACTCTTTCGTGCAAGTCTCCCGCCACCAGTCTGGCACAATCGCTGTCGCGTCTGACCTATAGCCGTCTTCTGTTGCCTCTGCGGACTTCCTGCTGCTATCCGTCGTCGCTTCCGGAGTCTCTTCACTCAGGATCGACGCTGACCCAGACTTCCGCCGCGTTTCCGAAAGCGGCTGAGTCCCTTCCGCGTGCCCATCGCTCGTATTAGTTCTTTCCGCAGTGCTGAGGAGTTGGTTTTCCCACTCAAGGGAGACTGGAATGGCATTAGGACCTGTCGCTACCGCACACATCATCCCTTTGCCATGGATACGCGGCCTAGAACACTCGTCTCCAACCGCGCCTAGGCCTGCACGTTTAATCGTTCCGTCTTCTCAGTGCTAGGACGGGTGGGCGCCCTACTG
>NW_013654825.1:9572-12181 GCF_000499385.1 Eimeria necatrix
CCCCCGGCTCGGGCCGGCCTCGTTCATACGTAGGACAGTCCCAAGCATGGCGCCCCACACCGCCACATTTCTTGCATATTTCCCCCGGACGTCTGGTACGTTCCCCTTTGCTGGGGCAGACACGTGCCGGATGTCCGCGACCCTGATACTCAAGGCAGTTTGTGTGGGTTTTTCAGGGCGATTTTCAATTTCCTGGCGCCCACGGGGTCCATTAGCTTGGATAGCAGCCCTAATGGTTCGACTGATCCTTTCTCGGAGTTCCAGCACACTCTACTTAGGCTTGTAGAGCCGTGTGGCTGCTGTCGATGCTTGTTCCCACGGCTGATATTTCGTTATTGGTTATTGGTTATTGGTTATTAGAAGATGGAGGTCTGTCGGTAGCCCGGTGCAGTAATAGTCCGCGAGTTCGTCGGGGGCAAAACCCAACCCACGCTCCGCTACAGCCGCAAACCGGTCCGTGTATTTCTTCGGGTTACCATTCCACCGTACTTTAGCCAACTCCGTTAACAATTGACTCTGCGACATTGTTCTGTCAAGCCGCTCCAAAAGCCTGCGCTGTACTGTCGCCCAGTCACTTAGGTCGATAGTTCTCCATAGATACATCCAATACGTTAGAGCCGGGCCCACAAGGTGGTCTATAAGTGCAGTTCCCCACTCGCGCGGCTCCAATCCCATCTGGATGTACCGGGGCTCGATGCGCAGCAGAAAGGCCTGCATAGCGCTGCCGTCTTCTGGTAGTATGGGAGTCGTTTCGTCGGATTCCACGGTCCCCCTATAACAGTTCTTATCACACTCATTGCGGACTGGAATTGGTCCCACGTGACAACGGGACTGTCCCCTGGCATAACATTGGTCATAGGTATCACCTGTGGGGGCGTCTCCTTATTCCCATGCGGCCGCTCTGCCACGGTGGGCTTCGGAGTCGCATGGCGATGATGGACTGGAGTCCCGCTCGGCATTTTGTTGACTGACATTGTAGAAGTCTCCTGCGGTGTGGGGCCGATAACGCGTCCGTTGCGGAGATGCATCCCTTACCGAGCGAAGAGTTCTAGGCACGAGTTACTAAAACATAGTATTTCTACTCCCAAGTCCGGAAAGAACAAAGATTTCATTCCCGGAGCAGCCCCCAAATGCAGTGCGCAGCGCCTACTGCTGCGACTGCGACTCCGCTGCTACCTGCACCTCGAGCAGGCCTACAAACTACACCTAGCGTAGGCCCATTTCCTGGAAACTGTAGCTTAATTTCATCGAAACACAGTAATTCTTAAGTTTTTCAAAATGTGTCTGTTCGATTCGCCCCACTCTGGGAGCTCGCCTCCTAGGCCCTATGGGGAGGAGGACTGCACTGGTGTCGGCGCTATCGCCAGCCGCAGTCTCCACACATTCTGCACCTCTAACGTATGCATATTAATTCATAAACAATTTTCCTTACTTTGATCCTAGTAGGAGGGTCCTATCCTCCTCCAGTTGTTGCGACCCCTTGTAGGTCGGTTGCTAGCTATCGTCTATAGGTCACCAGCAAGCCCCATTGTAGTGCCTGTGCACTACAGACGCCGCCGGTTATGCAATCAGAGCGGTCCTGGAACAAGACGGCACGCCCATCGGTTTCCTCAGTCAAGTCATGAACTCCACACAGCAGAAACGCTCGATATACGATCAAGAACTCGTGGCAGTGGTGACGGCCCTGAACAAGTGGTCTCACTTGCTCCGAGTTGCAGGGTTTACGGCTCATACTGATCGCCAAGCTCTCACCCATCTCCAGCGACTCCGAGCATCGAAGCCTCTGCCCGGACGCACCTCCCTGTGATTATATTTCCTGACCGAGTTCCCGGATTTGCACATTGCTTACATTCAAGGTGCGCGCAATCAGGTGGCTGATGCCTTGTCTCGCTTTTCCGGTCTTGCAAACACCTGCTCGCACGACACACCACCGACACCACCGACGTTTGCAGTAGCACAAGCGCGCGAGGCTCCTCGTTCTCGTGGTCTGCTCGCTAACTACAGGGAGCTCGCCAGCATTTGTTCGAGACGACCCAGACAACGCAGTTTGCCATCGCTACCTTCACTTGCGCCGCCGGAACACAATCCAGAGGCGAAACACCCTACCCCTACAACGAAGACACCAGGTGACCCTCCTGATGTGCACTCATAGCCGCAAGCTTACTCAGAGTGTCCCGTTTTCCGCGCTCCCTACGAAGCCACTGCAAAACAACCAGGAGACGCTATTCAGATAGGACTCCGTAATCGCCAATTCACCTCCCTCTATGTGCCGCCTTACCTGCACATTTGCTGAACTATGGAGAATCTGTGTCCCACAATTCCCTGAGTTCCTTACACACGCTCTGCATTCACACCATGACCATGTCACAGCACGCCATCGAGGCCAGAAAAAGACCTTCACGGCTCTGAGCCAGCACTACTACTGGCCAGGAATGCGCGTCTACACTACTGCGTATGTTGAATCATGTGTTCCCTGTCGAGAGTCCAAGTCCCTTAACTAGAAACCTGTAGGCCTTCTTCAACAGCTACTCATCCCTTCTTGTCGGTGGCAGCACGTGAGCCTTGACGTTATCACAGATCTTCTCCTTTTAACGGCAGGGCACGGCTCG
>NW_013654826.1:0-1305 GCF_000499385.1 Eimeria necatrix
AATTAAGCAAAGGGCCTCAGTCAATACATTAAGCACTAAGAATCTGTAGAATCATGCTGGGCCTGCCGTAAAGCCTTTCTGGCGGACAGGCTTTTTCCACCTACAACATATTTTCCATAGCGACGCCGTCGCGCGCAGCACAGTCTCTAACAACTATTCGTTTTCACATACCACAGGTAGTACGTTGCACGCTGTTTACAATATTCCCTCTGAAAACTGGTAAAAGTAATTTTTTAATCTAACGGCGATATATGTAGAGCAGAGGTAAGCCGCAGCAATTGGCTAAGAGTAAATGCGACGTTTGGCAAGGGCTGTATTCCTAGCAAACTAATGAAACAAACTTGAAGTTGTGTCGAAAACAAGGCAGGCACTGGATGGGGTAAGAAACAGCCGAAAGACGAACAAAAAGGCAGATGACAGTTATGCAGAACAATGTCTGCAATCGCCTTCCAGTTTGAACTCGAGCTGAGCATCAAGACAGTTTGTAAGAATTGCTTCCGCAGTCACAGTTGAGTATTTGCACCTCGTTCGTCAGTACTGACTGGTTGTGAAGCGGCTTACACGCTGCCATGCAATCCATCGTTGCCCGCCTATACGTGTGCTGAGATACGCAATACTAGCGTCGGCGTGCTGCTAGAGAACTGAGCATTTCTCAAAGCATCGTGCACGCCTGTAAGACAGCGTATCATGGTCTTGACTAGAGCAGGTTCACTCTGAAACTCACATTTGACAGGCACTTTTACGAGGCTGCACCTGGTTTGTCAGCTGGCGATTTTGTTTCAAGGAGCATATGCCTTGTGCCAAGGTTGACTAAGCAAAGGAGCGACCCCTGGCTTAGAAGCGCTCTTGTCATATCCGGCAGCAGTGCATCTTTGTAAACCTGACTATTGGTGATGCGTAAAACGAATGACTGAAGTAGTCATGCTTTAACTTCTCTGCTTCATAGAAAAGCTCTCATAAGCTTAAACGGATCCCGAACTTGTTCCTTTTCGAAATGGGAGGCTGGATTTTGGTAACTAATGAACAAAATGCGCACGCAATGTGACGGATCTTGAAAACCTTGCAGAAGGCAGAAAAACCGTTTTGAATAGAAGAACGAAAGATGCGCAGCTAATGAACTGCCTCCCAGGAAACTTTCTTTTCTTTGATCGTTGAACAGAGAGACATACATCCTGTAGAGAGCATCGATACGAATCGCTCATACATACATATTTGTGGATATGAACAAAGGACTGAATTCCAACTAGCATGCATCCGCTCACCTTCTGAAACAAAATGACATGCCTTTACACTCAATGAACGGGA
>NW_013654826.1:1405-4511 GCF_000499385.1 Eimeria necatrix
GTCTCCGTCGGACTGGGAACTCGTTAGGCCGCAACTGCCACCATCGCGAAAACGTGTGGACAGTGAGTCCGATGAAATAACCATGCTAATATAAAGATGCAAATGACAGAGATCCAAATCTTAATCTGTTGCTGGGATGCTGCGTGAAAATATTTATGTTATGGACTGATCCACATGTTTTTCTTTGTTTTCGTAGTGCAGTGATAGGATCATGACGTACGAACTGCAAGTGCAGTGTGAACGTTCACATCTAGATGTACTTCAGAGCACTACGGATAGCAAATGTCCAATGTTCTGGTTGTAATTTTGCCCAACTACGCGAGCGTGGACGTGACAAAGAATGACTTACTACTCTAAATGCGCTGTAGTAGATCCACACAGTATAGGACAAATTCAATTCAACTGTTTGTTAGTTGGCTCAAAGCATCATCTAAATGCTAAAACGTTAGGCGTCACCTTCTACCATCCCACGCGCGTTTGAATTATTCATACTCTCTGCTTGATGAGCGTCTACCTTGCTGTCTAAAGATGTTGGCAATCAAATGAATTCCATTGCTTTTATCAGACATTCACCCACTCAAGTATGTACGTTTTAAGTGCATCGCCCCGCTCGCAACAACCATAAGAATTTGGCATCATTGACGTAGGAAATGCTCACTCGCTGACGGTTGTTGAGTTGTTCGGCACAAAACACCGGCGAGGATTTTTATTCGAGATAGTTCTACAGTGCAACAAACTTTTTCAGTGTGAAATCTTGCGTGTCCCCTTGAAACTTCCCACAAATTTGCTAACTTTTCTTTCTCTGGGCATTATCTACAATGACACTCCTCACTCGCTGCGAAGAATATCATTTAAATCCCTTACGTATAGAAAAGTTCTCTAGGAGGCATCTATGGCCAAAGTTACGTAGGTATTCATACTTTTCAAAAGCGGCCGTCTAACATGGGTGCTGTAGAGGGGCCTCTGATGCATATTGCGGAGCTCGTGGAGTGCGATAGTGGGCCAGGCGTCTTCGACTGCACTTGAAAGACGAACATATTAGCCGTCATTGCGGCCACAATGTTCTTGTGGATGAAAGTAAAAGAAAGCATGCAGGCGATATGTTGTTAATGTATTGGACGCTTCACCACTACAAAATATTTGAACGAGCACTGCGATAGAATCATTTCTTGAGTTCCTCAACTAAGGATCAGAGACCATTGGCACATACTTGAATCCAGTTTGCAATTGACAGGAATCAAAAAAAGCCTTTCCCGTTTAGCCGCTTGCAAACCGGCAAGCATTCACAAATTTCAGACACCATGCGCACGCCCACAGATTGTTTCAACAGGCGCTATTCAACTAAAGGTTTTAAGCATTCGCCTTCTAAAAGCCATAGAACTGTTTGCAGACGTACGCAAATTTCAGGAAATAGCCTTCCAACCTGATGTGCACCTGAAAAAAATAACGATTTGCAGCCAGCCGCTAGAAGTACTTGAGCTCAGAAAGATTTTCAAAAAGACTGCAAGCAGGCAAATTCTTCAGAAGCATGTGCACCAGTATACAACTACTTTAAAAATGAAATCCCTTTGCCCAACCGAGAAGCAGAATGCCCATCAGCAGCATGAAAACGATCGCGTTTTAAAAAGCGATACGGTGTCACAAACAAAGCACATCCTCCAAGCACTTGGCAAAAGCTGTTCACATGGGCTCAACAGCCCACAATACATGTTGGTCTTGCTCACTTCCTATGTCGCGAGACACTTCAAGCACAAACAATTGTGCTCGTTTTCTGGCCAGCGATTGCCCGTGACAACTAAAGCAGCTTCCAATAAGTTGAAGAAATGCAGGATTTTCGGGTCTATTAAACTTGAAGCAAAAAACAATCCTTGAAGACCTAATGCACGAAAAGTCTCATGAGAAGAGTTCCATATGCATGCACGTCTGTTAACACATTTAATTGACCATCAGGCTATATTTTTGGAAGAAACAGTGAGCAGGAAAGACACGGTGTCCAAACACATTAGAGAATCCTGGAGCAAAGGCCGGCTTGCCTAGAGAACGCAAGCCGCTGTAGGCGCACTTTGAAGAGATTTACAGCAACTGGTGGTTTGTAACATAGACTGATAGGCGCTTAACTGAGTAGCATGACAGACGCTTGATTCTGACAAAATGAGAAACCACTGCGAATCACAGGTCACACAAAGAAAGGCTATACAGGGACACAGTCAAGCGCTGCCTCTGGTAACGTGAACTGCAGATTTATCTGGCGCCCAATGCGGAAGATTACGCAGCAACAGAGAGCAAACCAAAAGAGACATTTGCAGCAACAGAGAAGCAAGTTTTGCCCTGGATGCGTTGAAACGCATATCCGTCTCGTGACAAACTTTAAGAGCCATCACTCGCACCCACAATATTTCTCGCGACGGTGCACATGTCTTTTAGGGCTTCATACTTCCTGACATGTATGAAAGGACTCCAGGTGGTGAACGAAAAAACCTGCTTACATTAAACCAGATATTCGCAGCAAAGGAGTTGGTTTCCTGTGCGCATGGACAATCTCAAATGGCATCTGCAGAAAATCAGCTGCCCTTGCTCCCAACGCTGTTATACTGACAAAAGAACGCGCAACCGCAAAACACGCACAAGAATTTTTTGGCATGGAGGGACGAACCAAAGCGAAAATGTTTGTCAGAACTCATACTTTCTGGTCCAAAACAAAATTCCAAAGGTTTCCCATATGCCAGAAGGCATTCAAACAACCTATCGGCAGCGAATATTCCTTCATCTGTGCCCTGTATATCTACTTAAAATGCGTGTGTTCCTGTAGGACCATCGAGCGCATGGAAGGTGTGTCACTTAGACTTCGTTGCAGTAAAGGCTCCTCAAACACGCATATGGTAGCGTAAACGGCTTGACAAGACAAGTAATCCCTGAAAGAACGGTGCTCAGTTTTTCTTCGTGCTCGTATGCTGCTAGTAGGGGCAATCACTTATAGTACTCTGTTCACATTATTTCTACGCCTACCTCTCCCCCACGTAGCAGCAAAAACGATCTAAGCATGACGTCGACGCTTTTGCAACAGCGTTGCCGCGCCTCTGTATAACAAAAAGGTATATTCTCTGTG
>NW_013654826.1:4611-11261 GCF_000499385.1 Eimeria necatrix
ATTCAAAAAGGTATATTCTCTGTGTCTTGGAGGCTCTTTCACTCTCACGCTTGATATTTGCCCAATCAGGACGGACATCTGGGCACTAGCAATAAACAACGTGTTAATGCCCGCTCATAAGTGCATTTGAAGCGTGACACGTTTAAGCATACTGTGTTGTGGTGTTTCCGTAACCACTGCAAGCCACTCACTTCAAACTGCCCACGCAAAGTGCTGTCTTCTGCAGTTCCGTGCTTTTGTGGTGGATTCACGACTTTATTGCAGCAGCAACAGCAATGTAACGCATAAGTCAAACTCTTGAGAAGCTTCACGTCTTGTAAGATGCCGATAGGTGAACGGACAGGCAAAACGGCGCCACAATCAAGCGCACTAGAACCCCATGACGGCGCAACGACAAACAGCTGAAGGGCTCGAGTAGCCAAATAAATTTCGTGCTGTCGCCATACAAAAACGTGGGAGCAAACACAACATGTCTTCGGCTGCCTGAGTGCAAGATAAGCAGAGCCATTTCTGCGACATCTTTTGCAGCACTGCGAGCCTTCAAACATCAGGTTGGCGTGCACGACAGCTGTAGAACACTTCTGCTAAGCCGATGCAATTTCACAAAACAAAAACAAGACGAAAAGCGTCATAAGGTACGGGACCTTGTTTCAGCCTGCCAAATGGTGTGCGCGAATTGCAGCAAAGCTAAAGGCGAATTTACCTGATGCCGGCTTGCCTAGAGAACGCAAGCCGCTGTAGGCGCACTTTCAAGAGATTTACAGCAACTGGTGGTTTGTAACATAGACTGATAGGCGCTTAACTGAGTAGCATGACAGACGCTTGATTTTGGCACAATGGGAGACCACTGCGAATCATGCGCTGCGAGAATAACCGTTATGCGAAAATAAGAGATGGTTGGAAAGATGGTGCAGCCACAGAAGTTGAACTGTATCCTTTGCAGATTCAGATACGAGCTCGAATGGTGGCCAACACTCATAACGAAAATACCTCCTTTGGAGAATTCCTCATAACGAGTCAAGCGTTTGTTGAGGTGCACACTTCCTGGCAAGGTACAAAAATAAATTATGGAAATTTATGAAAGAATAGCTACGCAAAATAAACCAGACATTCTCAACAAAAGAGCACTTTGCCTAAGACCTTGCAGATAACTTATTGCGTATAACTCGCCTTCCTGGTTTCAAATCTTGATGTTCTGCGAATATGAAATGCCCCTCAAAAATGTGATGTGGCTTGTTTAACAAGGAGGGATGCTTTGAATCAAATAGGTCTGTTAAATCTCCTACTGTCTGGTCCAAAGAAAAATGACATTTCTTAAAAGCTTGCACTTTCTGATATTCCTTATCGCTAGCCTTTATGAATGCATCCTCACTTATGACGAAGGCAGCAGGAGTGTCCATCAAGCGTCCTTCAAGCGCCTGTACTTTGGACGTAGTTGTGCAGCGCATTCTTGCTCAATTGCGTGCAAGGCCTGCAACAGATGTTTCCACGCCAGTTATGAGAAATATGGCAAATTTTCCTGTGCTTCTGGAGCGCTCATTTTTGCCGTGTATACAAGAGATAACCTATGACCGCCCTAGAGGGCGTATGCGCTTTTTGACAAGCTTATTCGTTTCGTAAAGAATTGAGGCGTCTTTTTTGTTTGACGGATCTCTTACCAACTGATTTCGTATGATGCATCCCTTCGGCAGACCAACTTCGCGACTTACGTTGTTCTGCAAAGAGAATCTACGATTGCGCTAATTGTGGTTTACGTTGATTTAATCTTGAGTCAAGGATTTGGCAGTGAGTGAAGTGACTTTCAGCCGATTGAGAGCAACCTGAAATCAACATAGACGCGTTCCAATTTTCTGGCCCTATCTCATTTGAAACAGCCTAGCGGCTGCAAAGTAGCGGAAACAACTATGTAGGCGTAAAGGACGTAAAATAGTAGTGCTCCCGTAAGAACGGGGCTGGTGTTTGCAAATGACATATTGCCACTTCCAGACAGTAGAATTTATATTTATAGCGCCTACTCCCTGAGACGCGCTGATAAAAGAACAAAGAAAATCCAGTTAGGCTGCAGTAACCCAAATTGAACTGATACGTAGAGTTTCTTTTTCACACTGGTTTATAAAGATTGTCCACGGCCTACGAAAAATTGGGCGCAGAGACAGGCGGCAACTCGTTGTTCGCATTTTTTTCTTGCTGATGTTCTGCATGGATAGCCTGACAGAGGAAGCGCGCATTAACCGTTCCACTTAATATGGTATTTCTTGAGAATGATTCTACGTGCCCTGGATGCAACAACACTGGGGCGTCTTGATAATTTGAAAACGCACGTCCTGTTCATCACGAAAAGGAACCGCCGTGAGGCCCAAACGATGGCATTGAGCACGGGCTAAGCTTTTTTGCTGGACAGCAAAAGGTCACCAAGCTATTCGACGAACCACATGCATCATACGCACGGCCTATATATATGAAACACGCTCGTGAAGCACATTGTAAACTCTTTCAATTCCAGGAAAGCATTACACGGCTTAGATATTGCACACTAGACATATCAATGCATCAGTTTGAGCTGGCATTCGCAGTTGGCTCTTGACGAAGAAGTTATACTGCAATGCAGAAAGCGCCTAACGTTTTCTAGTCTCTTGGCGCTCAGTTTTAGTGCAGCGCTGCAAACAGCACCAGCGAACGAACGGGTTTTTGTGAACGTCTCAAGAGCTACGAACTGCCGAAATTGCGGCTTATGAAATCAAATGTTAGCTAGGAAGTCTAACGGGATGCAATGGAACAATATGACCGATTCAGCAAAGGCTATAATCATCACATTGGACGCGGCTAAGGACCGATATGAGACGATTGCCAGGGAAAAATGTATAATGGGTGTAAAGAGTGTCGCTATCAAGTACTGCTTCTTTTTCCATTGTACATACAAGCTCAAACACATAAGACGAAGAAGAATGAAGACATATTAACAGGAGACTCTGTCGACAGTGTGTGTTGACTGTGTACATTTGGCACGCACCCAATAGAAGAGCGCGGTTTCTTGACTGACCACCAGCCAAAACCATCAAATCCATTTCGTGGGAATCGTAGGAATATGAAGTACATCATGCTGGCACGTTAACGATCCAGAGGATTATGCTTGAGGAACGCTTTCCACACAACACATGAGCAAATTTGACAAACGTTCACAGTGGTGGAATTTTCGCGATTGCGTCACCAGGTAAAAAGTGGCCGCTGATGCTACGCACTTGCTGTATGATACCAAAGCGCGCCAGCCCCGGACGTACTGGAGTGCCCAACATGTGAATTCTACACATTTCTATCTCAACGTGAAAACTTGAAACGTTGCTCTCGAGGTTGCCGAACAAACCAATTAGCGCTGAATTCGATCTAAGCCAGTCATCAAGCACACTGAATGAGCACCCATACTCTTACTCAAGCTCACTTTCTATTTATTTGCATTGGGTTACATTGGGCTATGCGCCACGCTCTTGCAAGCTTCAATGCCCCCGTGATAATGCTTTTCGCTTTTTTCAGAAAGAAGCAAAATGACCAATTGAAATTGATCACTTTAATGTAAACATACACTGCACTCTAATAAAGCAGCGGTGGGGGCACGCCTTGCTGTCAGTAGCTCACTGCATTTGACACGTACAATCTGCTCATGAACAACGTGATTCTCGTGGGCCCAAAATGTGCGCAGACATCACGGTATGAAAGCTTTTGCTCTCAAGCGGCTTTCGTGCACCACGCGAAAATAGTGCATGCTCAGTACCGTTCAGCAACTGTCATAATATCTGAACAATATTGAGAACAGCCATTATCGCTCAACAACTTGGCCAGCATTATCAGTTACTTTAGCGCATTTTGGAGATTTTGCAAGACCTGTACTAAACTGCAGATAATTCATACCGATATATTGGACTCCAGCACTGGCATTCATTCAGACGTCAGCGTGAATCAGCAACGTATAACGAACGTAGTGGAAAGTGGTAACATACTTTGATGTTGACAAAACTTACAAACTAGACGTATTCATGCACCTGGCTTCCAACTAGAACGTGCAGGCATGCTCAACGCAGCAAAGCAAACGGACAAGCAAAAGCTTGGCAGATTTAGCTGGGTATACCCAGTGTGTAGACATACTGCGGGAATAAGTTGTGCAAGTTACGATTATTGGCTTTAGAACTTCTGGCTTATGCCTGTAAGAGCATCCAAACGATTAAAAGCTTAATTGGTTTGTTGCTGGCTGTCGCCATGAGCGCACGAGCTCCACATGGCAAACAGCAAAACAAGATCCTTCAGACTAATTTAATGCACAGAAACGATGTCGGCTTCGTATCTACTTGTAAATTCCAATATGGTGATATGGACACTCTCTTTTTACCAGCACCAAAAACGCTTTTTCAGCACTTTGCACACACTTTTGCAAATTTTGAGATCCTCCATGCACCGTACATCCTACCAGTCTCCCAGTTCAATTTTATTAAATTCTTATTCAATGCGCACATTACTAGACTGCGAAGCATTTCATGATTAGGAAAGCACCATTGCAAAATGGCGTCGCTCGTTCGTTTACTTCGCAAAACTATAAATTGAGGGACATGCAAGATCTGTATCTACAATATCTACGACGCATCGCATTTACCGAAATTCCAATTGGTGCTTGGCAAAAAAGTTACAGCCATTAAACAAGCAGCCTTTTGGCGAATTGTCCAATCCCCGTATTGCTTCCCAAGACAATACCGTGTATTTCTCGCGTTGCTGAAGGCAGCCGTTATTTTAGGAACGGCTCGCATAGCTGCATGTCACTATGTTAACACGCCTCTGTGAACATATGTTTACATTGTGCTCAGGCCCGGATGGAACTTGCATCTCATTAGGCCTGGATGGCTCTTGTGTTTCAGCAGCCTTACCATCTTTTTTGAGCCAGTGCACAGCTAGTTTCCTGTTTTACTTAGAGACGGCGTTTGTGCTTTTGTGGGAAACTGGGTAGGCTTGTTAGCTTTAGCACCTACACGGACGAACCGCAATGCAGTTTGCTTTCATCACACTAATTCGTAGCAGAGCCTTCCAGGCATGGCTGACAGCCTTGATTTTAGTGAATCAACGAATTCGGAGAAAGGCTTAAACGCTCAGCGAAGTAAATTTTCGGAACCCTAAAAGCGGTGTCCCCGTTCGCAGCATTGGCTGCAGCCGCTAAAGACGTGGCAAAATCACTCAATCGTTGCCATACATTGTTCCTGCACGCACAGCCTTTGTGGGAAAGCATTAGCAATGAGCATATGGACGGAACATTACGCTTGAAGTTGCACTTTTGTACGTGCGTGTGCACATTCTGGAAAGACAAACTGGGTTGCTGCCAGAAGCAAACAGGTACGCTTGACTCACGGGTCAACACTAGTCTCAGCATGAATGCTAAAGATATGCCCTGATGCCATGCTTCCAATTGCTTATGCTTAAAAATAGAGGTGTCCGTGGCAATCGGCATGCCACTTGATTATTGCGCAAAAAGTCGCCCATACCTGCCAAAAAGCACCATGAATCAGGAAAAACTGAGCAGCTTCAGCTCGGTTTATCGCTATCGAAGGCCTAGACAATTGACGAAAGAAAGTCCAATAATTCCACGAATACGATATGTGTCACGTGGCAAAATCAATGACCGCACAAGGCTCCCTGAGGAAGCAGTCGAATCTCAACAGCCACCCAGTAGCACCCCCAAACGCACCTCCTGCTCATGGACGGAGTGAAATGCGATGAAATCTTTTGCAGTAGGTAGTAGTATGTATCTAGTAGATTAACATAGTTTTAATCTTGCATCTGTCACGGTTGTCCAAGCACCGTGACAGATGCAATCTTCACTAGTAAAACTCCTGGGCAATCATTGCAAGCATTGTGGTACCTGTTAAGCTCCTGCCGCCGTATGCGCAAGCCTTACATCCTAATAAAGAGGTAACGTCACACATGAGTGTTCTCCAGCACTGGCATATCAAACCTAAGACATAACTCTTTTGTGGCGACGCTGCTGCGGTTGCACGTTGATAATGCTTCTTTAATTGAATCGCAAGCCAACAGGAGCAACAAAAGTATTTAGGACAGATTTCTGCTGATAGGGTTTACAAAATCGCGACAAATAGAGCCTCATTGACAACGACGATAGACAGGTTGACACCTTCGTGATACCCTAATTTCCTCGTTGCAACCCCTTATCTGTATGGCAGTAAAAAGCATTTGTTTCAACTCAGTCAACTCAAAACTGGACACGTAGAGATATTCCAAGTTATTTCACAGCTCAATACCAGGAGGCGTCTGTTACTGAAATGCTTTCGAGTCAAGAAAGCACAGGCTTCTCTGCTACAGCGCGCAGGTGGCTTTGTTCGAGCAGCTAGACGCTACCTTGAGTCTTTCTGGTTTCCGGGAAGACTGATGTATGCGGTCATGGTGCATCAAGACTCCCTTCGGCGTGGTTTGTTCAATGCCAAATTGCCGCCAGGCTATTTGGGAAAAACAAACAATTGCATTAGCACAAGCTTTATTCCGCGCTCAGCAAGGAAGTAAGGAAGGGCTATTACCTTGCTAGAGCGAACACACAAGTTGGTCAACCCCATTGAGTGTGTCCGCTACAACAGAAACATCTTTTCTACATCAAGTGAGCTTTG
>NW_013654827.1:0-5000 GCF_000499385.1 Eimeria necatrix
CCCTAAACCCTAAACCCTAAACCCTAAACCCTAAACCCTAAACCCTAAACCCTAAACCCTGAACCCTGAACACGCGCCCACAACCCCCGCAAGCGCCGGCTACCGCAAAGAAGCGGAAACCGCACACAGCCTTCTAGCGCTGACCCCAGACAGGAAAAACACCCTAAACCCTAAACCCTAAACCCTAAACCCTAAACCCTAAACCCTAAACCCTAAACCCTGAACCCGCGCCCGCAGCCCACGCAAGAGCAGCAGCCGCAAAGAAGCGAATGCAGCAGATAGCCTTCAACCAATGGCCCCAGAGTGAGCACAAATAAAACACCCTACGCCGTAAACCCTAAACCCTAAACCCTAAACCCTAAACCCTAAACCTTAAACCCTAAACCCTACCTCTGCCGACCACTCGGACAACGTCCAAGTCTTTGAATTCGACTTTGGTGTCTTGCATGCGAATGCGCTCCTCCAAGTGGGTGAGCATGGGCCCCTAGAGCATCCACCCCAAACCCTAAACCCTAAACCCTAAACCCTAAACCCTAAACCCTGAACCCTCCCGCCTCTGCGCGTCCACCCCGTGCGACCCAGACCTCCCCCGGAGCCCCCTTTTCCGCAGTCCGCCCCTGTTCCCTCCGTAGCGGCTAGGGTTTAGGGTTTGGGGTTTAGGGTTTAGGGTTTAGGGTTTACTTTGACGATTTGGAGGAAAACATCTTTGTCAACAACCCACAAATCCACCTCCGGACTGTTTGCTGCTACTGTTGCAGACCGCCGCTCGTCGTGCAGCAAAGCCCTCTCGCCGAAGTAGTCGTGGCGGCCCAGCGTGCGCACGCGCTTTTCGCCCTTCAGAATCACCACTTCTCCCTGAGGCGCAAACCCTAAACCCTAATTTAGGGTTTGGCTCATTCCCGCGCCCCCACAAGCGCTCCGCGACTCCCCACCCACGAAACAGAAACTCCGCTCCGCGCGCCTCCATCCATGCGGCTTCCGAAGTAGGGTTTAGGGTTTAGGGTTTGGAGCTAGGGTTTAGGGTTTGGAGCTAGGGTTTAGGGTTTGGAGCTAGCGTTTAGGGTTTGGGGTTTACAAGCTTGATGATGAAGAACCGAGACCCTATTTCGCCCTCCCGAATGATGGATTCCCCTTGAGTGTATCTGCACGCCAAACCCTAAACCCTAAACCCCAAACCCTAATTACCCCAAACCCTAATTTAGGGTTTGCGGGGTCGGCGCGAAAGCCGGCGCCGCGGAAAAAGCAACCCGCGAGCGGCCCGAGGGTTTAGGGTTTAGGGTTTAGGGTTTACCTGACGGTCTTGAAGGCCTTGATTAGGGTTTGCGTTTGCTGCTCCGACAAATACCTAAAAATATACATCTTTTTCGTAATCGCTAATTTGTTGTTATAGTCGAGGGTTTCGTCAATGTCTTGTCCCCCCAAAGTGGCGGTCAGCGCGCTAGCCGTCAGCAGCGCCAGCTGCGCGCAAACCCTAAACCCTAAACCCTAAACCCTAAACCCTAAACCCTAAACCCTGGGCCCTAGGACGGCAGCGCTCGCCCTCGCGCCGCAGGCGCCCCAGCAGCGCCCGCGCCCCAAACCCCAAACCCTAAACCCTAAACCCTGAACCCGACACCCTCGACGCGTGCTCCCCCGCCGCCTTCAATGACGGGCCTAGGGTTTAGGGTTTAGGGTTTAGGGTTTAGGGTTTGGCTCGCCTTCGTCGGCCCGTTGCTCTTGACGCAGTGCGCAAAGGGTTTGTTCGGAGACAAAACATATTCATCTCCAAAAGCTTGTCCCCTTTTTAGGGTATCTATGAGGTGCAGCTCCATTTCCCCTTCCGCGCTGCTGCTGCTGCTGCTGCTGCTGCTGCTGCTGCTGCTGCTGCTGCTGCTGCTGCTGCTGCTGGACTTGTCTTTGTAGGCAAACACAGAAACCTCTCCCTCCAACACGAAAAAGAAACGCACGCCTTGCGCCGAGAACAGCGCCGACGCCGACGCCTGAACCCCAAACCCTAAACCCTAAACCCTAAACCCTAAACCCTAAACCCTAAACCCTAAACCCTGAAGCCTGGGCCTGGACTCCCGCTCTCCCAGTAGCCCTAAACCCCATTATCCCGGGAACCGTTTGCGTCGCCCCCTGCGGGCTACTGCAGCTGCAGCTCTGCGCTAGGGTTTAGGGTTTAGGGTTTAGGGTTTAGGGTTTAGGGACCCTTGTGCGGTTTTCTCGATCCAAAATTATATAATTCTCGGGATAGTCCTTAACCACCACAGAACCAATTAAGCGGCTCAGCTGCTCCGTCGGAAAAGAGGCGAAGACCTTGCTCTGCTGCAGTGCTGCATCGCAAACCCTAAACCCTAAACCCTAAACCCTAAACCCTAAGCTCTCGGCCTCTGCAGGCCGCCGCAAACCCTCCGACAAACCCCAAAAACCCTAAACCCTAAACCCTCGTCTGCATGCGCGACGGCAGCGTGCGGGGTCGCGCTCGGCGGCGGCTGGGGTTCACGGCCTAGGGTTTAGGGTTTAGGGTTTAGGGTTTAGGGTTTAGGGTTTACCCTCGAGCATAATGTTGCGGAAAAGCACGTGCTGCAGATTTCCCAAAACCCTGTCCAAAAGGTCTCTGCCAATGGAGACGCAAACTGTCGGTTCTTCTGCTGTTATTGTTGCACTTCGAGGTTCGTCATAAAGCAGCGCCCGCTCGCCAAAGTATTCTCCCCGCTGCAGCAGCAGCAGCAGCAGCAGCAGCAGCAGCAGCAGCAGCAGCAGCAGCAGCAGCAGCAGCGGCGGCGGCGGCGGCAGCGGCAGTGCAGCGCAGGGGATGACGGCGAAAGAAACAGACGCAGCGGACACTCAGCACGGCATCCGCAGCAGCAGCAGCAACAGCAGCAGCAGCAGCAGCAGCAGCAGCAGCAGCTCCTGCTGCTGCTGCAGCAACCTATCTCAGCAGCAGCAGCAAAGCCTGGGCGCCTCCCGCAGCTCGACCGTTTCTTGCGGAGAGCCGTCCCCAAGCCCCAAACCCCAAACCCTAAACCCCAAACCCTAAACCCCAAACCCTAAACCCTAAACCCTAAACCCTAAACCCTACCTGGAGAACTCGGACTTCTTTGTTTTTGATGGACACGAGGGCTTTGCCACTTTTTAAAATGTAAAGAACATCTCCTTTTTCTCCTTCCTTAACAATGGCCTGGCCGGGCTGGAAAGACTGCACCACCAGTGCGTTGGTTATCTGCGCGCAAACCCTAAACCCTAAACCCTAAACCCTAAACCCTAAACCCTAAACCCTAAACCCTAAACCCTGGAGCTGGGGAGCCCCGAGCCATTTAAAGGCGTAGGCGCACATTGAACGCGCGCCCCAGCAACGCACCTTACGCAGCGTATATGCCCAAACCCTAAACCCCAAACCCTAAACCCTAAACCCTAAACCCTAAACCCTAAACCCTTGTACATACCACATTCTTCTGGGCCTCCGTCAACATCTCAAAGAACTTCACAGAAGCCAAGAACTGTCGGTTCTCGGCAAAGTTTCTGCTGCTCAGCTGCTTCAGGGTTTCCCTGAAAAAAAGAAAAGCATGTTGCTGCTGCTGCTGCTGCTGCTGCTGCTGCTGCAGCTGCTGCTGCTGCAGCAGCTGCTGCTGCTGCGGCGGCTGCTGCTGCTGCGGTTGCGCTGCCGCTGCCGGCGGCCCACGGCTGCCTCTCCGTCCCCTCCGCCCTCCGCAACCCTAAACCCTAAACCCTAAACCCTAAACCCTAAACCCTAAACCCTACCTGAAGACTTGTCGCTGGACGCCCCACAAAGCTGCATCTTCGCTGAGGGTTTTGATTGTTGCAGTTCTTGCAGAATTATGAATTAAAGAAATTTCCCCGAAGGCTTGGCCAGTGAGAATCTTGTTCACCACTTTGTCGTTCACAATCACCTAAACCCCAAACCCCAAACCCTAAACCCTAAACCCTAAACCCTAAACCCTAAACCCTAAACCCTAAGCCCTAAACCCTAGATTCTAAACCCTCGAGGGGCTGCAGGGCAGCGCTTCCTAGAGAAATGTGGTCTGTGATTTTGGGCTAGGGTTTCGACTCGGTGGGAGCGACAAGGGTTTAGGGTTTAGGGTTTAGGGTTTAGACCTGCCTCAAACTCCCCGCTGTGGACAATGAAGAAATAACTGCCTGCGGAGCAAATTGTAAGCCAAAAGCCCTAAACCCTAAACCCTAAACCCTAAACCCTAACCCAAGATCGCCAGCCCAGCAATGGGCCACCGGCCGTTCAAACTATCACCCGGAACCCCTAAACCCTAAACCCTAAACCCTAAACCCTAAACCCTAACAAAAAGGCCCTAACCCTAAACCCTCACAATCTCGAAGCCCCAGCCTCAACCCCCAAACCCCAAGCCCCAGAAGCTGCCGGCGAAAACCCTTGGGCCCGCTGCCCCTCCCAAAACCCAAAACCCTAAACCCTAAACCCTAAATCAGGGTTTACCGCTCTCCCCCTGTTTAGTGACAACGTCTCCCTTTTTGAAAGTGAAGAACTCCACCGCGTTCGCCAAAGCCTCCACTTCCGCGTCATTTAAAGAAGAACAAACTAAATTAGTTGAAAGAGAATCCCGAATTAAAGACAAGTCCGAAGGAGTTTTCTCCCGCTTCTCGAGGTGACCCTGCAGCAGCAGCAGCAGCAGCAGCAGCAGCAGCAGCAGCGGGTCCCGCGCCGCAGCGGCACAAAAAACGGCAGCAGCAGCAGAAAAAGCAGCGCAGCAGCAGAAAAAACGGCAGCAGCAGCAGCAATAGCAGCGCAGCAGCAGAAAAAACGGCAGCAGCAGCAGGTCACGCAGCCGCAGCAGCAGCAGCAGGTCAAGCAGCCGCAGCAGCAGAAGCAGCAGCAATTAGGTGCAGCAGAAACCGCAGCAGCAGCAACACAGCCTGCAGCAGCAGCAGTGGAGGCTGCAGAAGCAGCAGGTCGGGCGGCAGCAGCAGCAGTGGGATAGCAGCAGCAGCAGGAGCAGCAGCAGCAGCAGCAGGTAAAGCAGCAGCAG
>NW_013654827.1:7500-15649 GCF_000499385.1 Eimeria necatrix
GGGCAGCAGCTAGAGTGGAAGAGGCAGCAACTGACTCTGACGCTGCTGCCGCTGCTGCTCCGCAGCTGCTGCTGCTACTACTACTGCTGCTGCTGCTGCTGCTGCTGCTGCAGCTGCTGCTGCTGCTGTGAACGCGCACGTCAGTGAAGCACTGGACTGCTGCTGCTCCTGCTGCTGGGGTGCCACGCTAAATTAAGCGTCAAATTCCTGCTGCTGTTGGGTGTGCTGCTGCTGCTGCTGCTGCTGCCGTAACACGCGGCGCTGCTGCAGCGCAAAGGAAAGACAGCACGATCCAAGGGTGCTGCTGCTGCTGCTGCTGCTGCTGTTGCTGCTGCGCGTCCAGCCGGAAGCAGAAAATGCGCGCGGAACTCAAACGGAGAAGCAATAACCACCCGTCAGCCTCTGGCGTTGCTGTAGCAGCGCTGCAGCAGCAGCAGCAGCAGCAGCAGCAGCAGCAGCAGGAATCAGCAGCAACACTGCTTGCTGCTGCAGGAATAAGCGACACAGCACGAAGCAAAAGTCACTTTAAAAGAACCCAAAATTTCTTTTTGCTTGGCTGCTGCTCGTCGGCTTAGGGCAGAGAGCTGCAGCAGCAGCAGCTGCTGCTGCTGCTGCTGCTGCTGCTGCTGCTGGAGCTGCCGATGCGGTCATCTGTGTTTGGGCGCTGCGCTGCAGCATCAGCAACATATTTCTGCTGCTGCTGCTGCAGCAACAGCAGCACATTGCCATGTATCGCAAAACTGTCGCAGCAAGGATCTGTTTATAAATCAGCCATTCGAGTTCGTGTTGCTGCTGCTGCTGCTGCTGCTGCTGCTGAGGCCCAGCGCCGTAACACATGCTGCTGCTGCTTGTGTTGGCAGCATTATTTATTCCCCCGCGTCATTTGCTGCTGTGGATCCCTCTGCAGGAATAACTGCTGCTGCTGCTGCTCGTACTGCTGCTGCTGCTCGTGCTGCTGTTGCTGCTGTTGCTGCTGCTGCTGCTGCTGCTGCTCCGGGCCCGAGCCAGAGCGGCGGGCCTTCGGCTGACTTGGTGGCAAGATTTCTTGAGCTGTTCAACGCAGGGTCAAGTTTTTAGGGTTTAGGGTTTAGGGTTTAGGGTTTGGGGGCGGGTTTCTGGCGCTCGCAGCGCTCCTCCCAGCTCCACCACTTTGTCCGAGGGTTTAGGGTTTAGGGTTGCAGCAAAAGAGCTGCTAGACATCGGAAATCTGGAGAGGCCAGGCTAGGCCCCGCACTAGCAGCAGCAGCAACAGCAGCAGCAGCAGCAGCAGCAGAAATTGCCGCAGCAACGGCAGCAGCAGCAGCACTAGAACAGCAGCAGCAGCACTAGAACACTAGCAGCAGCAGCAGCAGAGAGGGCGATCCCTGTTCGCGACAAGGACAACAGCTTCGATGCGCACTTGGGGCTAAACCCTAGGGTTTAGGGTTTAGGGTTTAGGGTTTGGGGTTTAGGGTTTGCATTTTGGACACCAATGTGGTTTAGAGCTCAGGGTTTGCTGCCGCTCAATTCGTCCGCGGCTTAAACGGAAAAGTGCTGTTCAAGGTGCTGCTGCTGCTGTTGCTGCTGCTGCTACTGTTGCTGCTGCTGCTACTGTTGCTGCTGCTGCTGCTGCAGCAGCGGTGGACTAATGTTGCGGTCGCCTGTGTGTTGCAGCGTTGCAGCTGCTGCTGCAGCAGAGCAAGCTGCTGCTGCAGTTGCTTCTGCCTGAGTTGCTGCACCAGCAGCACAGTCAGTTGCTGCTGTTGCAGCAACTGCAGCACAATCAGCCAGTGCTGCTGCTGCTGCAGCAGCTCTAGGTGCTGCAGTTGCTGCTGCTGCAGCAGGAAGGTCTGCAAGGGGCACAGAGTCTTCGTCGCTGCTGCTGCTGCCGTCGCTTGCTGCAGGCAGTCGGTGGTGCCACAGCTGCTGCTGCTCGCGCTGCATCATCTGCTGCAGCAGCACCTGCTGCTGCTGCTGCTGCTGCTGCTGCTGATCTTTTGACCAAGGGCTCGGCAGCACAGCGCGCCTCAAAGAAGGGGCCTCATCGCTGCTGCTGCTGCTGATGCTGCTGCTGTCATCTCGGGGAGAGCTCAAGCTGACGCTGCTGCACCTGCTGCTGAATGCTGCTGCAGCAGCAGTTGCTGCTGCTGCAGCTGCAGGGGATGCAGCAGCAGCAGCAGCATCAGCAACAGAGGCTTTCGGGGGCTTTCCAGCCTGTGCTGCTTGCTGCTGCTGCTCTTGTAGCTGCTGCTGCTGCAGCTGCTGCTGCAGTTGCTGCTGCATCTGATGTCCCTGCAGAAGCAGCTGCTGCGGTTTTTCCTGCTGTTCCAGTTGCTGGTGCTGCTGCAGCTGCTGCTCCACATGCTGCTGCCGCTGCTTCTGCTGCTGTTCCACTTGCTGCTGCTGCTGTTCCACGTGCTGCTGCTGCTTTTGCTGCTGCTGCTGCGTGCTGCCCGTTGGAGGCACCATTGCTGCTGCCCCTCGCCAAGCGGCAGCGTCTTGCTGCTGCTGCTGCTGCTTGTGGTGATCTTCCCCTTCCTGCTGAGTTTGCTGCTGCTGCTGCTGCTGCTGATGCCGCTGCTGCTGCACCTGAGCTTGCTGGAGCTTCTCTTCCTGCCGCTGCTGCTGCTGCTGCTGCATCTGGGGTTGCTGGAGCTTCTCTTCCTGCCCCTGCTGCTGCTGCTGCTGCATTTGGGCTTGCTGGGGCTGTTCTCTCTGCTGCTGCTGCTGCTGCTGCTGCTGCTGCTGTTGCTGCTGCTGCCGGGGGCTAAAGATTGCTGCTAGCTGCTCGCAAGGGAGAGACAGCAGCCGGCGCTGCAGCCGCTGGGGCCCCAGGTGTCTCTCAAATGCAACAGTGGTGAGATCTGCTGCTGCTGCAGCACCTGCAGCAGCAGCAGCAGCAGCAGCAGCAGCAGCAGCAGCGCTGCAAGCTTCGGAACCTCTCGCTGGCGGCAAAGGCACGGTCCGCAGGAGACCAAAACCGCAAACCCTAAACCCCAAACCCTAAACCCTCAACACTAAACCCTAAACCCTAAACCCTAAACCCTAAACCCTAGTCTTTACCTCCGTATACGTCTTTCGAGGGTTTGAAATATGGCAGCAGCAGCAGCAACTCAGGCCGCTGCTGCTCTTCTGGCAGCAGCAGGGCTTCACAGTAGCCAACTGCAGCGCGCTGCACGACCTGAAGCTCAAACCTCCAAACCCTAAACCCTAAACCCTAAACCCTAAACCCTAAAGCACAAGTCTGTCCCTTGCGCGCCTCTACCGCAGTACCCAAACCCTAAACCCTAAACCCTAAACCCTAGACGCAGGGCTTACTTGATGCAGAAGGTCTTTCCACTTGATGAAGGGAGGGTTTGAGCTTTGCTGCTGCAGCTGAGGGTTTAGCTGCTGCTGCAGTTTTGCTGCTTGCTCTCGCAGCAGCTTGCTGCGGGGGTTGGGGGACTCCGAGACAAAAACACTAGGGGCAGCTCCCTGAGCAGCAGCAGCAGCAGCAGCAGCAGCAGCAGCAACAGCAGCAGCAGCGAATGTGCTGCCGCCGCAGCAAGACTCTCGCAGGCCAGAGCGCCACATGCAGCAGCAGCAACGGCAGCAGCAAGATGAACAGCAGCAGCAGCACCAGCAGCACGAGCAGCCGCATAAGCAACGCCAGTAGCAGCAGCAATCCCTGCAGCAGCAGCAGCAGCGACAGCAGCAGCAGCGACAGAAGCGCCCGCAGCAGCAGCAACATAGCAACAGCACCTCCAACAGCAACGCCAGCAGCAGCAATAGCAACAATGCCAAGAGCACCAGCAGCAGCAGCAGCAGCAGCAGCACTAGAAGCAGCAGCAGCAACAGAAGCAGCAGCAGCAGCAGCAACAGCAGCAGCAGCAGCAGCAAACACACTGGCAGATGTTTAGTCTCTGCGTCAAGAGCAATTTCAAACATCAAGTCGACTATAAGCTCCACGAAGTCAGCAGAAACAGGAAGTGCAGCAGCAGGAGAAGCTGCTGCTGCTGCTGCTGCTGCTGCCGCTGCTGCTGCTGGGTCTGCAGCAGCAGCAGCAGCTGCTGCTGCTGCTGCTGCGGGCGCTGCCGCGGCATGTGCGGCCCCACTGCCAGAGCGCGTGGCGTTGACTGCCTCATGCTGCAGACAAACCCTAAACCCTAGAACACTAAACCCTAAACCCTAAACCCTAGAACACTAAACCCTAAACCCTAGAACACTAAACCCTAAACCCTACCGTACAGTGCACCCCAAACCCTAAACCCTAAACCGAGAGGCACGATACACTATAGGCGAACAGCCAACGCAGTTTTTGGGGTTTGCGGGTTTAGGGTTTAGGGTTTAGGGTTTAGGGTTTAGGGTTTACCACTTTACGGTAGAGTTCTTCAGTCGGTCGGATGTCCTCCGATCTCACAAACTCCTAATCAAACCAGCAGCAGCAGCAGCAGCAGCAGCAGCAGCAGCATCAGCACCTCGGCAGCAGCTCCACTACCCCAGCAGTGTCTGCTGCACCAGCGCGTGCAGCAGCAGCAGCACGCGCAGCAGCAGCACGCGCAGCAGCAGCAGCAGCAGCAGCAGCAGCAGCAGCAGCAGCTTTTACCGTTGCACTGTTTGCTGACAAAACCCCCGCCTCCTGCAGCAGCAGCAAAGCTATCCGCAGCGCAGCTTCGGGGCTGCTGTCTTGCTGCTGCTCCTCAAGCCGCAGCGGCCCCCCAGCATAGTCAATGTGCATTGCTGTCAGGTCCCGTAGCTGCTGCTGCTGCTGCGGCTCCAGCTGCTGCTGCTGCTGCTGCTGCTCCGATTGCTGCTGCTGCTGCTGCTGCTCCGGTTGCTGCTGCTGCTGCTGCTGCTGCTGCTCCGGTTGCTGCTGCTGCTGCTCCTGCTCCGGTTGCTGCTGCTGCTGCTGATGCTGCTGCTCCGGTTGCTGCTGCTGCTGCTGCTGCTGCTGCTGCTGCTCCGGTTGCTGCTGCTGTTGCTCCGGTTGCTGCTGCTGCTGCTGCTGCTGCTGCTGGTCCAGCGGCTTCTCCTGCTGCTGTTCCAGCTGCTGCACTTGCTGCTTTTTGCCCTCGTCCTCTTGCTGCATCTGCTGCTGCTGCGGCGACAGTTGCTTTAAGAGCTGCTGGCCCTCCTGCTGCTCCTGCTGCTGCTGCTGCAGCTGCTGCTGCTTCTGCGGCAGCGGGACCAAGTCATTCTCCTGCGGCTGCGGCCGCAGCGGCTGCTGCTGCAGCGGCTGCTGCTGCAGCTGATCGTGAGAGGGCTGCTGCTGTTGCTGCTGCTGCTCTTGCTGTTCATATCGGTCCTTGTCTTGCTGCGACTGGTGTAGTTGCTGCTGCTGTTGCGTCTGCAACAATGGCTGCTGCCGGCTCAACTGGTGCTGCAGTTCCTGCTGCAGCTGCAGCTGCTGCGGCAGTTGCTTCTGCTGGTCCCCCTGCTGCTCTTGCTGCTGCCGCTGCTGCTGCGGGTCTTGGCCGAAGGTGCTGGCTTTGTCCGCACAGAACTCCGTGTCGCTTGCTGCTGCTGCTGCTGCTGCTGCTGCCGTTGCTGTTGCTGCGACCGCTGCTGCTGCTGCCGTTTCATCTGCGGCTGCGGCTGTTGCTGCTGCTTTCGCTCCCGCTACCTTTGCTGCTGCTGCTGCTGCTGCTGCTGCTGATCTGGGCTTCGATTCTGCTTCTGCTGCTCCTGCGGCTTCTGTTGCTGTCGTTTCCTCCTCGGGCTCGGCACAAATGCTGCCAACAGCAGCAGCAGCAGCAGCAGCAGCAGCAGCAGCAGGTTGTGTCTGCTGCAGTAAATAGCCAGTTGCAGCAGCAGCAGCAGCACGCTGCTGCCGCCGGGGGGACGGCGCTGGGGTGTCTGCGCAGTGTGCTTCTGAGGGGTGCTGCATTCTAGGCAAATCTAGCAGCAGAGCCCAGTCTTGCTGCTGCTGCTGCTGCTGCTGCTGCTGTTGCTGCTGCTGCTGCTGCTGCTGCTGCTGCCGTTGCAAATAGTGCTGAATCTGTTGCCGCAACTGCATTTCCTGCAGCTGCTCTTCCTGCTGCTGCTGGCACTTTACTTCATGTTGCTGCTCCATCTCCTGCTGCTGCTGCTGTTGCTGCTGCTGCTGCTGTTGCTGCTGCTGCTGCTGCATCCATCGCTCTGGCCCCTCCTCCTGCTGCTCTCGTTGCTCCGCCTCCTGCTGCTGCTGCTGCACTTGCTCTTGCTGCTGCTGACTGCTGGCCGCTATTTGAGGTAGAGCAGCAGCAGCAGTACTGCCCTGCTGCACCGCACTAGAAGCCGCGTCTGCAGCAGCAGCTGCTGCTGCTGCTGTTGGTGCTGCTGCTCCTGCTGCTGCTGCTGTTGCTGCTGCGTCGCTAAAGCTTGGTGACACCGCCTTTCGCGTATCTGCTGCTGCTGCAGCGGTTGGGTACGAAGCAGCAGGCTTTGCTGTAGCTGCTGCTGCCTGCAGCGCCCCTGCTGTTGCTGCTGCTGCTGCTGCTGCTTCATCTCCTAACACTCGAGCTGCTGCTGGCGCTGCTGCTGCTGAGGCCTCTGCTTCTGAGTCTGACGCTGCTGGGCCTGTTGGTGTTGCTGCCGGTGCCGCTGTTGCAGCTGTTGCTGCTGCTCTTGCTGTTTCTCCTGCTGCTGCTGTTGCTGCTGCTGTCGCTGCTGCTGTTGCTGCTGCAGCTGCGGTGACGGCAGCAGGCGAAGCTGGCGACAGCGCAGACTCTGTGCTGCTCCCAACTTGCCTATCAGCAGCAGCTGCTGCAGAAGCCTCGCCTGCTGCAGCTGTTGCTGCTGCTGCTGCTGCTGCTGCCAACGGCTGTGGCGCAGCAGCAGCAGCAGCAGCAGCAGCAGAAAACGAAGTCGAGGCCGCTTTCCAAGACCCGAGCGACTGGTGCTGCTGCTCCCTACACTTATCCATCTGTGCCACTGAGAAGTGCGGCACATGAAACACGCTGCTGCTGCTGCTGCTGCTGCTGCTGCTGCTGCTTCTGCTGCTGCTGCTGCTGATATAGCGTTCAGTGTCGAGCGATCGCTGGAAGTCCTCGTCGTCGCTGCTCGCCAGAGCAGCAGCAGGAGAGCCCTGAGACTCTGCTGCTTCAGCAGCAGCAGCAGCAGCAGCTGCTGCTGCTGCTGACTTGTCTTTGTCAGCTGCTGCTGCTGCTGCTGACTTGTCTGCAGCAGCAGCAATACCAGGATGCAGCTGCTGCAGCACCGCTCTCACCACTGCGTGGACAAGGCCCTCGACGTCTGCAGGTGCTGCGCGGTGCAGCAGCTTGTGCTGCTGCGCAGCAGCAGCAGCAGCAGCAGCTGCTGCTGCTGCTGCTGCTTCGGCCGGGAAACGGGCAGGTCGAGGGCTTCTTGGGCTGGCCGCAGCATTCAGAGTTTGCAGCTTCTGCTGCGGCTGCTGCTGCTGCTGCTGCTGCTGCAGCAAACGAGGAGACTCAAGAGGGCACCTTGGAGAGGCCAGGTAGGCTCGCGCTGCTGCTGCTGCTGCGATGTCTTGCTGCTGCTGCTGCTGCTGCTGCGTCAGCAAGCGAGGAGACTCTAAAGCGTACCGTGGCGAGGCTGGATAGCCCCTTGCTGCAGCAGCAGCTCCTGCTGCTGCTCCCTCGTGCTGCTGCTGCTGCTGCGTTCGAGGTGACGCTGCCGTGCAGGTGCTAGACGGAAGACACGCTCTTGCTGCTGCTGCTGCTGCTGCTGCATCATGTTGCTGCTGCTCTAGTGCATCACGCGGGGTGATGGGAGCTCTTTCTGCGCCCGCTGCTGCTCCTGTTGCTGCTGCTGCTGCTGCTGCTGCTGCTGCTGCTGTGCTTCCCACCCCCTCTTTCCTGCGGTGCTGCAGCGGCAGCAGGGAATACAGCGGCGCTCTAGGGGTATAGCCAGCATCCAGCTGCTGCAGCTGCTGCTGCTGCTGCTGCTGTGGCAAGAGCTGCTGCTGCCGTTGCTGCTGCTGCTGCTGCTGCTGCTGCTCAGGTGAGCTCGGAGACTGCAGCTGCACCTGCTGCTGTGCTGCGATTCCTTGGTGAGTCAGATTTTGCCGTGTCTGCTGCTGCTGCTGATGCTGCTGCTGCTGCTGCTGGTACTCGAGGTGTGATGCTTCCTGTTGCGGCTCCTGCGCACGAGTTTCCTGCTGCTGCTGCGGTGGCTGCTGCTGCTGCTGCTGCCGTTGCGGCTGCTGCTGCGGCGGCGGCAGCAGCAGCTGCTG
>NW_013654827.1:15749-96484 GCF_000499385.1 Eimeria necatrix
CTGCTGCTGCTGCGGCGGCTGCTGCTGCTGCCATTGCTGCTGCTGTTGCGGCGGCGGCGGCAGCAGCTGCTGCTGCGGCGGCTGCTGCTGCCGCCATTGCTGCTGCTGCTGCGGCAGTGGTCGCTGCTGCTGCGGCCGCTGCTGCTGCTGCGGCTGCTGCTGCTGCTGCGGCTGCGGCGGCTGCTGCAGCATTTGGCGCTGGGCATGCGATGTTTCTTTCTCAAGCTGCTGCACCTGAGACTCCTGCTGCTGCTGCTGCTGCTGCTGCTGCTGCCGCTCTTGCTGCTGCTGCTGCTCCGGCTGCAGCGGCAGCTTCTCCTGCACGAGGGCCAGCAGTTCCCGCAGCAGCAAATCGAGCTTCTGCTGCTTAGTGACATATTCATGTGCTGCTTGCAGCTCAAGTGCTGCAGCACATGCTGCAGGACTTTTGCTGCTGACGCTGCTTCTGCTGCTGCAGCTGCCGCTGGCTGGTTCTGCTGCAGCGCTGCACAGCGGGTCTGCTGCTGCCTTTGCAGCTGCTGCTGCTGCTGCTGCTGCTGCAGTCATGGCAGTACTTCCTGTCGCTTGTAAAGTGTGCTGCCACTGCAGCTGCTCCCGTTCCTGCTCTAACTGCTGCTGCTGCTGCTGCTGCTGCTGCTGCAGAGCGTGTTGCTGCAGCTTCCATGCAGTCTTACGCATAAGTGCATCAAGTGAGTTTGCTTCCACCTTATTGTCTTTTTCTTGCCCCTGCTGCTGCTCCTGTTCCTGCTGCTGCTGCTGCTGCTGCCGCTGCTGCTGCTGCTGCTGCTGTTGCTGCCACAGCTGCTGCTGCTGCCCCCGTTGCTGCTGCTGCGCCTGCTGCTGCTGTCCCTGCTGCCGCTGCTGTCCCAGCTGCTGCTGCGGCTGTCCGTGCTGCTGCTGCTGCTGCTGCTGCGGTAAGAAGTTCTCATGTTCTGGTGGCAGTGTCTCTGGAGGGGAATCTGCTGCAGCCGCTGCTGCTGCAGCACTTGCTGCAGCACTTGCTGCAGCACTTGCTGCAGCACTTGCTGCAGCACTTGCTGAAGCACTTGCTGCAGCACTTTTGCTGGAGGCCTCTGTTACTTCTGTTGCTGCTGCGATCGCAGCAGGGCCTCGTATTGGTGCTGCTGCTGCTGCTGCTCTTGCAGGCGCTTTCGCTGCTGCTGCTGCTACTGTTGCTGCTGCTGCTGCTGCTGCAGGAAGTTCGCGGTGCTGCAGGCTTGAGAGTTGCATTTCCTGCCGTTCTGCTTCTGCTGCTCCTGCTGCTGCTTCTTGCGTTGCTTCTGCTGCTGCTGTTGCTGCTGCTGCTGCTGCTGCAGTTGCTACTATCTTACGGCAAATGAACCCTGAGGCGAAAGCACACAGCCCTGCAAAAGGCGCAGCTCCCAACCCCAAACCCTAAACCCTAAACCCTAAACCCTAAACCCTAGATCCCAGATCATGTGAGTCATTTGAAAAGATTTGCATGGCTCTCACTGCGTGGATATCCTAAACCCTAAACCCTAAACCCTAAACCCTAAACCCTAAACCCTTAGGCCGCTGCTCGCAACCCACCTCTCCAGGCCCGCTGGATGGCCGCAGCAGCCTCGTGCTGCAGCTGCTGCAGCGCAGCAAACGGGGGAAGAGCAGAAGCTCTGTATTCGCCGTAGCAAATGCTGCTGCTGCTGCTGCTGCTGCTGCTGCTGCTGCTGTGGCTGCTGCTGCGGCTGCTACTGCTGCTGACCTGTGTGCGCCGGTTGTGCTGTAAATCCAGCTGTGTTGCTTCCTTATGGGAAAGCCGGCTCTGCTGCTGCTGCTGCTGCACTTGCTGCTGCTGTCCTTGCTGCTGTTGTTTCTGCTGCTGCTGTCGATGCTGCAGCTGCATGCGTTGCTGCTGCTGCTGCTGCTGCTGCAGGATGCATTGCTGCTTGTGTGGCTGGGGCCGAGCTGATAGGTGCTGCTGCTGCTGCTTGTGCTGCTGCAGTTGCACGTGTGTCAGCTGCTGTTGCTTGGGCTGCTGCTGCTTGTGCTCTTGCTGCTGCTGCACGTGCTCTTGCTGCTGCTGTTGCTGCTGTTGCTGCTGTTGCTGCTGTTGCTGCTGTTGCTGCTGTTGCAGGATAGAGGCCCTTGGCCTTGCTGCACTTTCTTTGCGCGTTTGTGTCTGGAGCGACCTGCTGGATTGCTGCAGCAGCAGCTGCCGCTGCTGCAGTTGCTGCTGTTGCTCCTGCAGCTGCTGCTGCAGCTGGAGCTGCTTCTGCTGGCCCTGCTGCTGCCAGTGCTGCAGCAGCTGCTGCTGCTGCCGCCGCTGCTGCTGCTGCAGATGGCGCGCAAGGCGCATGCGTCTTTCCTCAGAGAGTTTCCTTAGGTTTTCTTCTCTCTGTCTTCTTTGCTGCTGCTGCTGCAGCAGCAGCTGCTGCTGCTGCTGCAGTTCCTGGTGTACAGACACAGGCGCCTGCCGCTGCTGCCGCCTCAGGACACCTTTGCTGCTGCAGTGGCCGAGGCTGCCCGTTGCAGCAGCAGCAACCCTTGCGTGCTGCTGCTGCTGCTGCTGCAGCATTTGCTGCTGCGTTTGCTGCTGCGCATGCTGCTGCGCTTGCTGCTGCACTTGCTGCTGCGCTTGCTGCTGCGTTTGCTGCTGCGCTTGCTGCTGCGCTTGCTGCTGCGCTTGCTGCTGCGCTTGCTGCTGCGCTTGCTGCTGCGCATGCTGCTGCGGAGACTGCTGCTGCTGCGGCTGCTGCTGCCTCCGCGGGGGCAAAGAGGAGTCGACTCGAGGGGGCTGCTGCTGCTGCTGCTGCTGCTGCTGCTGCTGCTGGTGCGTTTGTGGCGGTATCGGTGTCTGCTGCAGCGCTGTGGCCCTAATTGAGGCCCTGCTACCTTGCTGCTGCTGCTGCTGCTGCACTTGCTGCTGCTGCTGCTGCTGCTGCAGTTGCTGTTGCTGCTTTTGCTGCTGCTGCAGGGCAAAGCTGGGGCTGTAGTCATCCTCACTCTGCCAATGCTGTTCCTGCATCCGCTGCTGCTGCTGCAGTTGCGGCTGCTGCAGCACGTGCTGCTGCTGCTTCAGCGCCTGCTGCTGCTGCTGCTGCTGCTGTGTGTCTTCAGCGCTCTGCTGTTGCTGCTCACTCAATTGCTGCTGCAGCGCCTTTTGCTGCTGCTTCAGCTGCAGCCTCTGCATGCGCAGTCGCTGCAGCAGCAGCAGCTGGTCTTGCTGTCCCCACTGCTGCTGCTGCCCTTGTGGCTGCTGCTGCTGCAGCTGCTCCTGCTGCTTTTCTTTTGCTGCACCCCAGCTATCTTCTGCACTGCTGCTGCTGCTGCTGCTGCTGATTTGCGTGTGCCCCTCCCGCAGCAAATCTGTCATGGGGGTTCCCCGATGCTGCTGCTGCTGCTGCTGCTGCTGCAGCAAGTGCTGCACCTGAAGCTGCTGCTGTTGCTGCAGCTGCTGCTGCTGCAGGACGCCGCCCTGGACTTGCTGCTGCATATGTGCATATTCCTCTCCTCGCCTGGTAGGGGAAAGGCCTAAACCTCCTGACTTGCTGCCCCCCTGCTGCTGCTGCTGCTGCTGCTGCTGCAGCTGCTGCTGCTGCTGAGGTATTTCCCCACATCCTGCGAGCCTTTGTAGGATTTGCTGCTGCTGCTGCCGCAGCTGCATGCGTCTCTGCTGCAGCAGCAGCAGGAGGTTCTCTTCATCGTTTCCTTGCTCGCAGTGCAGTCCCTGCTGCTGCAGCTGCTGCCGCAGCTGCTGCTGTTGCAAATGCTGCTGCTGCAGTTGCTGCTGCTGCTGCTGCTGGCGCGGGCGTGCCATAGCAAAGGTCTTTCCACAAACAGTTTTGCTGCTGCTGAGCAGCAGCCGCGCAGCAGGCTGCTGCTGCTGCGGCGACCCCTGCTGCAGCTCTTGCTGCGGCTCCATTGCCGCTGCTGCTGCTGCTTCCGTCCCCGCCCTGCTGCAGTCGTTCCTGCTGCTGCTGCTGCTGCTGCACTGAGTGCAGGCTTCAGCTGACTTGCTGCATTCTCAGCGTGTTGAACTGCGGCTGCTCTGCTGCTGCTGGTGCTGCAGCTGCCACGTTGTTGCTGCTGTTGCTGCTGCAACCGCTGCTGCAGCTAATGCGCAAGCTGCTGCTGCTGCTGCTGCTGCTGCTGTTTTGCTGCTTGTTTCGGCCGTCGCCGTTGGCGCTGCTGCGGCGTGCCTTTCAGCAGCGCTGGCTGTGGCTGCTGGTATTGCTGCTGCTGCAGCTGCTGCTGCTGCTGCTGCTGCTGCTCTTCTGCTGCTGCTGCAGTGGGCTGCTGAGGAGCAGCGGCTGCATCGCCGCCGACGGCTGCGGCGCCCCCCAGTTTCAGGTGTATAGGCAGCTCCCGGACTCGCGGGGGGTCATTTGTTTTTAATTTTGCAAATTAGAGTTTTAAAAATCAATTTTAATGCATTAAAGCAGCAATAAAGGAGCAGCAGGAGCAAAAGAGACGCTGCTGCTGCTGCTGCTGCTGCTGCTGCAGCCCCAGGTGTTGCAACCACCCGATCCCCCCTGCTGCAGCAGCTGGGGGGTCCAGGGGGCCCCCCGGCGCCCAGGGGCCCCCGGGGGCCCCCCAAAGCCCCTGTACTTGTGCTCATTCTCTCGTGCATCTAATTAGAAATAAAAAAAGAAATAAAAAAGAAATAAAAAAGAAAATGCGATAAAAGAAAAGAGAAATGCATGCGAGGTGTCTGTACACTCGGTGAGCCGCTGCATGCATGCACACCCGCTGTCGGCAGCAAGGTCACTGGGGCCCCTCTTCATTTCTTTCTTTTCTTTTATTTAATTTAAATTTAATTTTTAAAATATAAATACATTTGAGCTGCAGCAAACGCAGCAGGCCGCTTCAGCAGCTCTTCTGGCCCTCGCGCACTGCGCACACGCCCAGCAGCAGCAGCAGCAGCAGCGCCAGCAGCAGCAGCAGCAGCAGCAGCAGCAGCAGCAGCAGCAGCAGCAGCAAACCTTCACCCGGGGACCGCGCCTCTCTAGAGGACGCCCCTGGCGTCTCCGGCCTTCTTGGAGTGTGTGCACCCGCCCCTGCTGCTGCTGCTGCAGCTGCTGCTGCTGCTGCTGCTGCTGCTGCTGCTGAAAATGGCTGAATCAAAGCAAGCCCCAGGCAGCGCCCTCATCGAGTGGGCCCTGCAAAAAGTCTTTGCTGCTTTTGCTGCTAAAAAGCAAGCTTGGTTGAAGTTCAAGACTACCTTCGAAGCAGATGAGGCTAGCATGTAAGCAGCAGCAGCAGCAGCAGCAGCAGCAGCAGCAGCTATGTTAGCGACAAAACGGCCGCTGCGGCAGCACTTGGATGTGCTGCTGCTGCTGCAGCTGCTGCTGCTGCAGCTGCGCGGCGCTAGCGATAGTGACACGGTAGCAGCAGCAGTAGAAGCAGCAGCAGCAGCAGCGGCAGCTGTAGCTGTAGGGGAAGCAAGAGAAGCTGGATAGCAGCGTTAGCAGCAGCAGCAGCGCTAGCAGCAGCAGCAGCAAGGCAGCAGCAGCAAGGCAGCAGCAGCAAGGCAGCAGCAGCAAGTGCTCACAGGGCAAAGACAAATAAAGCAAAAAGACAAAAAACACAAAAGAGAAAGCAGCAAAAAAGATCAGCAGCAAAATGTCTACAAAACGAACAGCACAAATGCTACAAATAAACAAATAAATAAAAGAAAAAAAACGAAACAAAACATCAAAAAAAAGAATAAACTTTTCGCCTTTTCGCACCAATACATGTTGTATGTAAAGCTGCTTTTGCATGCAGTGCATGCAAAAGTTGAAAAATAAGCAATTTAATTAATTAATTAATTAATTAACTAATTAATTAATTAATTAATTAATTAATTAATTAATTAATTAATTACAATATATATAGGCATTAAGGATTTAGGGTTTCAACTGGCAAAAATAATCCCCGGCTGCATGCGCAGCACTTGTTGAAGTTTGGGGCTTTTGTGTCACTACACCGGAACGCATGCAGCAATTAAAACAAAAAAGAATTTAAAAACAAATTAATTGCAATTATATATTTGCGGATATAAAAAGATAAAAAGAACTCATTAAAGTCGCAAAGCAGAATTGCTGAAGTGTCCACGCGCGGGCAGCTGGGGTGTACGTACACTCCAATTGTGCGCCTTTGCATGCAAAATGCTTTTGCATTTCAAGTTTCAATTAAATGCAAATTTGCAAGTTCATTTATTTGCATATTTATATTTAAATTGGATTTAAAGATTTGTAAAACTGAACATTTAAGAAACGCCCATTTGCAAATTGTCGGTGGCGCGAACTGCTGAGGTGTACGTACACCTGAATACAAACACGACTTCGAATTCAACTTTTACTTTTATTTCACAAACTGCGAAAAAACTCAAAAAAGGCTCAACAGCTCGAATTGCAAACATATTTAAATGCAAAATAATTCAAATAAATAAAAATAAAAACAAAAATGAAGAATTTTGGATTATTTCCGGAACACAAGCACTGCAGCGCTGTGTACGTACACCTGAATGCGCATGCAAAAAGGGCAAACGCATGCATTTAATTCACTTATTATTTTTGCTGCTGCTTAGCAGCAATAATAATAAGTGAATTAAATGCATGCAAATTAAATGCTGCATGCATTTAATTTATTTATTTCTAAAAACAAATTTGCTGCTGCTCAGCAGCAAATAAGCAGCAGCTGGATTTGGGGGTATTTCTTTTAATAAACTTATTTGCACTTTTACACTTCAAATTTATATATTTATTTTATTATTATTATTATTTTTATTATTTATTTATTTATTTATTTATTTATTTATTTACTTATTATTTATTTTTATTTATTTATTTTTTTTGTTTTTTCTCTTAGGCGTTCTGCGCGGATCTTCTTCGCTGAAAATGACGCGGGGCCTCTCATGTTTCTAATGGGGGCCACAAACGAAACTGCTGCTGCTGCACTGGTGCAGCAGCAGCAGCAGCTGCTGCAGCAGCTGCAGCAGCAAGGCAAGCGCAAGGCTTTGCTGCTCATTAGAGTAAATACGCAGGTCGAACTCAATAAGGTAATCTGCTGCTGCTGCTGCTTCTGTGCTGCAGCTGCTACCGTTGCAGTTTTGCTGCTCTTTTTGCTGCTGCTGCTGCTTGCAGGCTGCCACTTTTGCTGCGATTCCTACTGCTGCTGCTGCTTGCAGGCTGGCACTTTTGCTGCGTTTCCTGCTGCTGCTGCTGCATGGCTGCTGCTGCTGCTATTGCTACTACTTGTTGCTGTGCTGTTGGCGTGGTGGAGCTGCTGCTCGTTTGTTGCTGTTGCTGCTGCTGCTGCAGCTCCATCGTTTACGCTTCATCATTGGTGTTTGCGCTGCAGCTAGTTCTGCTGCTGCTGCTGCTGCTGCTGCTGCTCCCCTTCCTTCTTCTTTTCCTGCTCCACTGGTTTAGTGCTGCTGCTGCTTCTGTTGTTGCCAATGCTGCTTCTGCTGCTACTATATTGAGCCGTTGCGGTTGCTGCCTGTGCTGCTCTTGCTGCTGTTATTGCTGCTGCTGGTTTGATTTAGGTCTTGCTTCTACTTATCCTGCTGCTGCTGCTGCTGCTGCTCCCGCCGCTGCTTTTGCCTTTGCTGCTCCTCCTGCTGCTGCTGCTGCTACCTTGGTGTTGGTGCCTTTGCTCTGCTGCTGTTGCTGCTGCTGCTGCCTTTGCTGGTGCTGCTGCCTTCTCGGTTCCGCTTCTACGGGGATTCTGCTGCTGCTGTTGCAGTTCCTGCTGCTACAGCTGCTGCTGCTCTTCTTTTCTCAGATTGCTGCAGTTTATTTGCTGCTGCTGCTGCTGTTTCTGCTGCTGGGGTGCTGGCGTGCTCCTGTTGCTGGTTGTGTTGGGGATGTTCCGGTGTTAATGTTGCTGCTGCATTTTCTGCTGCTGCTGCTGCCATATTTGCTGCTGCTGCTGTTTTTGCTGCTGCTGCGGACTTGGCATTGGTGCTGTTATTGTCGCTGTTGTTGCTGCTAACGTGTTGCTGCTGTTGCTGCTAACGGTGCTGCAGCTGCCTTCATCATTGTTGCTCCCAGAATGTGCTATTGGCGCTGCTGCTGCTGCTGCTGCTGCTGCTGCTGCTGCTGCTGCTGCTGCTGCTGCTAGTGGCTCCGCGTTGATGTATTTGCTGGCGCTGCTGCTGTAGTTCTTGCTGCTGCTGCTGCTGCTGCTGCTGCCATGGCTGTTTTGCTGCTGCTTCCACAGCTTTGCTGCCAACGCCTGACGCAAAAAGCAACCCTAGCCATAACCCAAATCATTTACTTATTTATTTATTTATTTATTTATTTATTTATTTATTTATTTATTTATTTATTTATTTATTTATTTTATAATTTATTTATTTATTTATTTATTTATTTATTATCAGGATAATGTTGACAGCTGTCTGACGGCCATGGAGATTTGCCCCAACATTCTGCAGCAAATGGATTTGCTGTGTCGCGACATTTACTTCCAGGCCATTTGCAGAGTGGCTCAGCAGGTGCTGCTGCTGCTGCTGCTGCTGCTGCTGCTGCTGCTGCTGCTTAGTCCTGCTGCTTCTGCTGCTCCTGCTCAGTCCTGTTTCTGCTGTTACTGCTGCTGCTGCTTAGTCCTGCTGCTTGTGCTGCTCCTCCGCAGTCCTGTTATTGTTGTTGCTGCTGCTGCTGCTGCTTAGTCCTGCTGCTTTTGCTGCTCCTGCTTAGTTCTGTCGTTGTTTTTTTGCTGCTGCTGCTGCTGCTTAGTCCTGTTGCTGCTGCTGCTCCTGCTTAGTCCTGTCGCTGCTGCGGCTGCAGCTGTTTAGTCCTGTCGTTGCTGCTGCTGCTGCTGCTGCTCCTGCTTAGTCCTGCTCCTGGAACTGGTGCTGCTCAAGCTTAGTCCTGTTGCTGCTGCTGTTGCAGCTCCTTCTTAGTGCTGCTGCTCGGTCCTGTTGCTGCTGTTGCTGCTGCTACTGCTCCTGCTTAGTCCTTTTGCGGCTGCTTGTGCTGCTGCTGCTTAGTCCTGTTGCTGCTGCTGCTTCTACTTAGTCCGTTTGCTGTTGCTGCTGCTGGCGGCGCTGCTGCTGCTGCTGCTTCAGAGCTGCTGGCAAAGCCACAGACACTCTCAAGAACTTCTCAAGCAGCAGCTGCTGCAGCAGCAGCAGTTGGTGACAACAAAGACAAACAGCTGCTGTGCACACGCTCACTTCTAGCGTTTAGGGTTTAGGGTTTAGGGTTTAGGGTTTAGGGTTTAGGGTTTAGGGTTTGTACGTGCAGACCTCCCCTTTTAACGGGAGTTTCACTAGCCAGGACGTGCTGCAGAAGTACAGCAGCTACTTGTCTTTGCTGTCAGCAACTGCTGCTGCTGCTGCTGGCCGCTCCGTGCTGCCGCAGCCGCAGCAAGAAGCAGCAGCAGCAGCAGTTGCTGCTGAAGTCAAAACAAATGAAAAAGTTCATATTTATGAGCAGCAGCTGCTGCTGTGGACCAAACAGATCCGGGCCGTGCTCGAGCGCAACCCAGCGCAGCCCCTGGCTGAAGGTAAAAGTTTATTTTTATTTTTATTTTATTTTTATTTTTATTTATTTATTTATTTATTTATTTGTTTATTTATTTATTTATTTATTTTATTTTTATAATTTAATTGGGGTTTATTTGGCACTTGTCGCGGTGCAGCTCAAGCAGCGCGGATGCCTTGCGCAAATGCTTCGGGCTTTCTCGTTGCTGCTGCTGTTGCTGCTGCTGCTGTTGCTGCTGCCAGCCCTGCTGCTGCTTCTGCTGCTGTCGCTGCTGCCAACTTTACCGCTGCTGCTGCTGCTGTTGCTGCTGCTGCTGCTGCTGCTGCTATTTCTGCTGGTATTGCTGTAGCCACTCCTACCGCTGTTTCTGCTGCTGTTGCTGCTCCCAGCGTTGCTGCCACTGCTGCTGCTGCTGCCACTGCTGCTGCTGCTGCTGCTGCTGCTGCTGCTGCTGCAGGCCGCAACCCGGAGCCGAACGAGGAAATAGAGTTTTGGGTCGACCGCGCAGCCGCGCTGCAGTTCCTAAGCCAGCAGCTGCAGCAGGACTATGTGCAGCAGCTGCTGCAGTTCCTGCAGCAGGAAGGCAGCAGCTACACTCCTGCCTTTAGTTCTCTGATTCAAGCAGTAGAGACTGCCAAGGCTGAGGCGGAAGAAAACGCCAAGTACTTGTCGGTCCTTGAGCCATGGTAAACCCTAAACCCTAAACCCTAAACCCTAAACCCTCAGCTGCAGGCATTCGAAGCTGCTGCCAGTGCTGCTGCAGGCCCTAGGCAGCAACAGCTCAGTCTGCATTCCCTCGCGCTCCACGCCCTCTCCAGCCTGCTGCGGCGCCCAACACCCAAACCCTAAACCCTAAACCCTAAACCCTAAACCCTAAACCCTAAAGGAGGAGCTGCGCTGCTGCAGGGTGAAGAAGCTGATGGACGAGACGGCGGAGCTGGGGGCTGTGGAGAGTGTGTTTGCTCCTTTGTTTGAACTCATTTGGTTGATTTATTTTAATTCCAAAAGCTACAACAAACCCTCGAGACTGGTGGTTTTGGTGCGGCAAGTCAGCAGCGCAGTCATTGCCCAGGCCCTCCGCTTCGTCAACGGCCAGGAGGTCTTCAAGCTGCTGCAGCAGGGAGAAGCGAAAGAAGCAGCAGACAAACTCGCTGCTGCTCTCGAGGTGAAGGCCCCTTGCTGCTCTTGCTGCTGCTGCTGCAGCAGCCGCAGCAGCAGCAGCAGCAGCAGTAGCAGCAGCAGCAGCAATAGCAGCAGCAGCAGCAGCAATAGCAGCAGCAGCAGCAGCAATAGCAGCAGCAGCAGCAGTGGTAGCAGCAGCAGCAACAACAGCAGTAGCAGCAGCAGCAGCAGCAGAGGCAGTTCTGCAGCCCACCTTCCCCTTTTGTTTCTTCCTCTATTTAGATGAGATTTTGTTTCAAAGATTTAATTAAATAATTTAAATAAATAAAATTTGCCTTTTGGGGGGAAGCAGCAACTAATTGATTCAAGAGACAGAGCTGCTGCCACTGGAATTGTTGTGCCTCGGTGCTGTGCTGCCATATCTGCTGCTGCTCATGCTGCTGCTGCTGCTGCTGCTGTTTTTGCTGCTGCTGCTGCTGCTGTAGGTTTGCGACAGATTGAAGCGGGTTTACGCGGAGTATGCAGCGCGCCCCCCTCCTACTGCTGCAGCAGCAGAAGGAGCAGCAGCAGCAGCAGAAGGAGCAGCAGCAGCAGCAGCAGAACCAGCAGCAGCAGCAGCAGCAGCAGCAGGATGGAATTTAAAACCCGAAGTTGTTTTCTTAAGACTCGACACTTATAGAGAACGCAATTTGGCCCTCACTGCTGTGGCCCTCACAGCGCAGCAATTTTCGAAGTTGGAAAAAATTGAAATTTGTGGCTCTAAGGGTAACTAATTGATTAATTAATTAATTAATTAATTAATTAATTAATTAATTAATTAATTAATTAATTAATTTTTATTTATTGTTTGTTATTTAATTTAGTTTAATTCGCCCAGTGACGAACAGGTCCGCGAAAGAAAGCTGCTGCTCCTGCTGCTGCTGCTGCTGCTGCTGCTGCTGCAGTTGCTGTTGCTGCGGGTGCCAGGCCCGTTGCTTCCGCTGCTGCTGCTGCTGCTGATAGTGCTGTGTCTGCTGCTGCTTCTTTTGCTGCGTCTGCTGCTGCTGGGGCTCCTGCTGCCATTGCACTGCTGCTGCCCCGTTGCCAACGCCGCTGCCTTCACCGTCGCCGTTGCTGCTGCTGCTGCTGCTGCTGCTGCTGCTGCTGCTGCTGCTGCTGCAGGCAGTGTGTTGACAGCCAGCGTGCAGCATTTGTACGAAGAGTTTAAAGTGCTGATGGAGAAATTTCAGCAAATTGATTTTGACCCTCTGAGTGTGGACAGCAAGAAGCCAGACAGTCATTTTCAGATGTTCAGGTGAGAGACTTTGAATATTTATTTTCAATTATTAATTGAATGAACTTCTCCAATTATTAATTAAATAAACTTCTCCAATTATTAATTAAACAATTATTAATTAAACAAACTTCTATTTATGAGAACTGCTGCTGCTCTAGTCCAGTTCAGTCTGTGGCCTGCAGCCGCATTGCCGCTGCATTTGTTTTGCAAGAAAAATGTTTACAAATTGAAATGCATTTTGAATAAATTTTGAATAAATATCAAGACAAAAAGCAGTAAATGCATATCATTTATATTTGTAAAACGGGAAAATCATTAATGGCATTCAAATGGACTTCAAAAGCGAGTCCTCTGCGTGCAAACCTCCAGAAAATTGGGGTGTACGTACACCTGAAATCCACACACACTCTCCAAACGCGCGCAGCTGCCTTTCTTTGTCTTCTCCTTTTATTTATGTTTGTGGGTTCGGGGCTTTTATTTATTTGGAGTGCAGGAGTTGTGGAATTAGTTGGAAGTGTGGCATTAATTTGGGGTGTACGTACACCCGGTGCATGCGCAGGTCGGGGGTGAAGGCGCTGGAAGAACGGCTGGCCTCCATTTTGTCAATGAGTTTATCCGAAAACTATTCTTTGTTGTCGCGATTAAGATCAATTGATTCTTTTGTGCCTTTGCTGGAGCGGCCGCTGCTGCGGGCTGAGGTGTACGTACACCTGGGCAGCATCCTGCAGCAGTTCAAGCGGGAAATCGAAAACGTGCATTTGCTCTTTTTGCAAAAGACCAAAAAACAACAAAAAGATAACAGCAGCAGCAGCAGCAGCGGCAGCAGCAGCAGCAGCAGCAGCAGCAGCAGCAGCAGCAGCAGCTTTAATGTCGAAACTCTCGCCTTCTCGAACCAACCTCCCGTTGCAAAAAGCCTGGGCTGGGCTGCGGGTCTGCTGCTGCGTCTGCGAGACCCCCAAACTCGAATTAATAAACTTTATAATTTAATTGAAGAAGAAAATAAAGAATTAATTGAAGTCAACAGACAAGCTGATAAAGTGGCAGATGCCATTCAGCAGTTTCAGGAAAACACTGTAAGACACAAAAGCACTTTTGTTTCATCTTTTTTTTTCTTTTTCAACTTTCTACTGGCCAGCATTTAATCACTTTTTTGGGTCTTTTATTTAATTTCTTTTTCTTTTTTCATCTTTTTGTCAAGATGCAAAAATGTTTGTTTTATTTATTTGTCTTTTTATTTTTAAAAACTGCTTTATAGTCCCCGATTTTTCTGATTTTTAATTTTTTGCAGTTTTCAAGCAAAATAAATAAATAAATTCAAATCGCCTTGCAAATGCATGCAGCCTTGCATGCATTTTCAAAATAAATTAGACATATTTATTTATTTTATTATTTATTTATTTTATTTTATTTATTTATTTATTTATTTATTTATTTGCGTTTTCTTCTGCATGCAGCGCCAAGAGTGGTCGCGTACTGCAGTGGCTCCGTCTTTGGCGAAGTTGAATTTGGTGTTGTTGAAAAGAACTGAACACAGACTTTTAAAAGTTAATTTCGATTCTCAATTAATTAATTTACTTCGAGAAATTAAATATTTGAAACTCCAGGGCCTCCAAGTGCCTCCCGAGGCGGAGGCTGTACACCGCAACGCTGAGGTGTACAGACACCGCGTCAACCAACTCGACACCATGTGCAAGCAGTACAACAAAGTCCGAAACAAAATCTTTTCATTTAAACTTCACTTTTGCAGAAAGATATTCTTAATGCTAGCTGCCAAATAAAGAATTCTGCGAAATAAATAAACATATATATATTATCTCTGAAACGCGCGTGCTGCTGCTGCTGCTGCAGCTGCTGCTGCTGCCGTTGCTGCTTTTGCTGCGGTGTTGCTGCTGCTATTTCTGTTGCTGTTTGTGCAGCTGCTGCTGCTGCAGCTGCCGTGCCCTTGTTCGTGCTGCTGCTGCTGCCGCTGCTGTTGCAGTTTCAAATGCTACAATTGCTGCTGCTGCTGCCGCTGTTGAACTTTTGCTGCTGCTGCTGCTGCTGCTGCTGCTGCTGCAGGTTTTGACTGGTTTGCTTCCTAACCAGCGGCCGCTGCTGGCTGACCGCTTGAATGCTATTGACGAAACCCTCGAGCCCGGCCTGACAACTCTTAGCTGGAACTCTGCAGATGTGGATCAGTTTGTTGCTGCTGCTGCTGCTGCTGTTGCTGATGCCTTTTCCATTTGCGACTCCATCACTTCAAACCTCCAAAAGTCCTTCGGTAAACCCTTGCTTTCCCTGCTGCTTCTCCCGTTGCTGCTGCTGGAAAGATGCTGCTGCTGCTGCTGTTGCTCCTGCTCCTGCTGCTGCTGCTGCTGCTGCTGCTGCTGCTGCTGCTGCTGCTGCTGCTGCTGCTGCTGAGGCCGACGAATCATTCTGCTGCTGCTGCTGCTTCTGCTATCGCTGGAATGCGCTGAAAAGTTTGCATTTTATGTTTTGTTTTTTAGTTGAAAAGCATCGGAGTGGATTTAAAAAATTGATTTTGTTTTTTTGGATTTCGTTTTGTTCAGGAGTGCTGAGTGGCTGGCTAGAAAAGCCGCTGTTCGAGCGCAAGCCCAAACCCATGGCTCTTGATGATGCAGATCAACTTATTAAAACAAATTTGGCCAACAGAATTCACATTATGAATGAAGAAGGAAAAGAACTTCACAAAATTCTCAAAGAGTCTGCAGACGCTCTTAAGGCCACCAAGGGTGCGGCCAGGCAGCCAATTCGAGGGTTTGCAGCGCTGCCGCGCCGAGGGTTTAGGGTTTACCGCGCGCCTTAGGGTTTAGGGTTTAGGGTTTAGGGTTTGGGGTTTAGCTTAGGGTTTGGGGTTCAGGGCCTGGTTTTTAGGGTTTGAAGTGCTCGAGGCCGCGGGCAGATGAAAGCTGAAGGTGTTCAGCAGCAGAGTCTTTAGCCCACAGATTAAGCTAGCTAGGGTTTAGGGTTTGGAGTACTGAACTTAGGGTTTAGGGTTTAGCTTTCAACTATAAAGCCTGGGGAGTTAGGGTCTAAGATATTTGAGCTCGCTTCGCTGTGAAATTCTAGGGCTTGGATAAGCAATAAATACAAGAATTAATTGAAGACCTGACTTGAGTTTTTAACACAAAGCTTTAAACCCTTTCTTAAAGCCTACTTCGCAAACCCTAAACCCTAAACCCTAGAACATTAGAGTTACTTCTTGCACATGGCGTCCAAGTTCCCTTAGCTGGTTTTTGCCACTTTTGCCTAATCCCTTAGCCTTTATCTGCAAGCTCCAATCTCCCAGCTATTGGCCCCAAACCCTAAACCCTAAACCCTAAACCCTCGCTGTGGTGCTGCCGCTGCAGGAATGTCCCAATGGCGATCTCACACTCACTTTGTCAGTGCTGTTGTCAGTGAGGGTTTTGCTGCTGTCGCCACAGCTGGTGTTGGCCAGCTGGTGAAATCTCTGGAAGCAAGTGAGTCTTTTATTCAAAAGTTATTTTATTTTCTCTTTTTGCATTTTTTAATTTACAACTTTATACTTTTTAATCTATTTTATCTGCCTCGCTGTTCGAGTTGCTTGCTGGGCACTCCCTTTACCACATTTTAGGATTGCAATTCAGGGTATAAGGGGGGGTATTTGTGATCGAGGGTTTAGGGTTTAGGGTTTGGGGTTTCGCGATGGTTAAACAAACGTTAAGTTGCTTCAATAGTTGGAGTTCACCGCAGATGCCACGCACATGCATTTTTCGTCAGCAGCAGATGCAGCTGCTGCTGCTGCTGCTGCTGCAGCTGCTGCCCTTGTGATTGTTGCTGCTGCTGCCATAATTATGGCTGCAGCCACCGCAGCAGCATTCTCCAGAGCTGCCGCTGCAGCAGGAGCTGCTGCTGCTGCTGCTGCTGGATCCACAGCATCTGCGGCTGCAGCGGCAGTAGCGGTTGCTGCTGTGGCCGGTGCTGCTGCTACTGCTGCAGCATCTTTACCTGTTGACTGTTATTTCATCTCTTGATATATTTTTCAATTATTTGATTATAAAAACATTTTTCTTTTCTCTTTTGTGTGGTTTCCCCACATTTCAGCTATGGGCCCCCGGCCTGAGGCCCCGCCGCTGTTTGAAGTTAAACTGGAACTCATTAAAAATGTAATTGACCTGGTGCCGCCTTTCAAAGGGGAAGTTGGGTGAGTAAAGTACTTTACAATGCTCATTTATTATTATCATTTATTATATTTTTGCTGCCCCAGGAACCAGGAACTTACTTTTTAGTTCGGAAACACTTTTATTCATGTTTTTCATCTGCGTGCTTTGGCTGCTTTGTTTGTTGTTTGTAGTGTTTGTTTGTCTCATACCCTTTTTCTATTTTCCTCCTTTCTTTTCAGTTTTTCTCTTTATTTATTTTTTCTATCTTTTGCTTCGCCGAATGGCTTTTGTTCCGTGGGAAGCGCATAGAGCAAATTCATATTTCAACATCTTTTTGCTTTCTTTCGGTTTATTTGCTTCCTAAAGGAGGTGGTTTTTTTCTCGTAGATAACTCCTTATTCGTCATTCAGCTTGTCCGAAAGGCCATTTAATTTCCTTTTTATTTTCTACTTGTCAATATTTTCCTCTTCCTTTTATGTGCCACCGGCACCAACTCTTGCGCCAACATCGTCCACACGAGTTGCAGCAACAGCTGCAGCAACAATAGCTGCAGCAGCAACAGCTGCAGCAGCCACAGCTGCAGCAGCAACCGCCAGTTTATGTACTTTGCGTTGCATGCGCAGAAGTATATGCAGTGTAATAGATGGCTGGGTGGCGGACTTTTTAAAAAGTGCCGCTGCCACCAACCGCCTAGACACTGGCAAGGGGGATTACTTGGCAGAGGTCAAGGAGTCCTACAGCTTCATGGTAAACCCTAAACCCTAAACCCTAAACCCTTAATTCTGAGCCCCACGCCTGAGTTAAAATGGCTATAATACACCCTGAAACTCTGAACATCTTGACAACGAGTCTTTGGATTATGAAAAAAAAGCTTTAGGGTTCCAGGATTAGCGTTTATCGTCTAATAATTGCCATTAGCGTCTGTTGTCCAGATCTTGCTTATGAGCTTTTGAATGAAAGGGTTTACGCCTCATGTTCTGGTTTCCGCCCTCCAATTGAAGTGCTTAGGATTCAGGCTCTAGGGTTTGGGGTTTTGCGTTGAGGGTTTAGGGTTTAGTCTGATTGTTCTAAGTTTCAATTTGCAGTCTATTCGCGCTCGGCTGACCGAAATTCTTGAGGAAGCTGAATCCAAGGTGAACGCGTGGCTGGGCGAAACTCATAAATATGAGTTTCTGTGGAAGACAGACCCGGCTCAGGATTTAGAAGCGTTTGTTGCCAATTATCCAAAAGAAGAATTAATAATTGGTGGCAGTGAGAACGAAAGCGCAGAAAGCGTCTTCGAACTCATCGGAATCGATCTTGGACGCAGAGTCAGAAACACACCAAAAGCTTCAAACCACAAACCCTAAAATGTAGACTTTGAGTGTTAAAGTCGACGTAGGAGACGCAGTATTGCACCAGTCCACAGCCTAAACCCTGAAAAAAGTTTCAATAACTCTGAAACCGCGTGTTGCTCCCACGCGGGACTCTGGCGCTTAACGGCGAAGGCAGTAAACCCTAAATTGGGGTTAACGGGGGTTTGCTTCGTGTGTTAGGTGCCTCAACTGAGCTGCTTCGAAGAACGCATCATCTATTTTGAAAGTCTAAGGGCGGAAATAGCTGAAATGCGCACCCCCGTAGACATATACTTCTTGCGGGTGAATGCCCAGCCAGCGAAGGTGCAGCTGAGCCAACTCGCCGCATCTTGGGCGAACTACTACATCAATTATCTTTTGAAAGTCTGTCTCGCCAGAGCTGATTCAATTACAGATTTCATCAACAAAATGGATGCTTTTCTCTCGGCCAAGCCGCCCGCTGAAGACCCTGACAACGAGGACAGCAGCAGCAATTCTGAACATGTCGGCAACAGCAACGATGAAAACAAGGAAGGAGGCGACGGCAGCAACGAACGTGAAGCTGACGAGAAGAAAGAAGTTGATAGCAATAAAGAAGCGCTGTACAAATTCATGACTTATATTCGAGACGTAAAAATTGCAAACGAACCCATCCGACAGCTAATGGGGCCTATTCATGAGCAGGTGAGACGCATGCAATTACTGTAAAAGGATATTTAAGTACAATTGCAACATGCTGTGCATGAAGTGCCCTATATGACGGTGCTTATTTTTGCAATTATTCATCGCATGCGCCATTGAACACTTGGCAAGTTGCCACTCTTTTGATTTGCCTTCGTTCTTATCTGCACGTATTTAAAGTTGCATTTCTTCACCGCACTTCTCCTTGGTGTGCGTAAACATCTCAATCTACTTTCCTTGATTTACAATGGTCGAAATATATAGCTAGCCCTTTGATTACATCAATCTGTCGTCTCATGCATGTCAATTTACTTGATGAAGCCTCCTCAAATCAGCATGGCTAGCTAGTCCTGCACTTTTCTGTCTTTGCCTTTATCTGCATATTAATGTACCTACAAGAAGCCTTTCTTAACTTGGCCTGTGTCATCTTGTTTCGGTGGCCTCCACCGCAAGCCTTTGCCCAGAAACGGCTGACAGTGTAATGCAAATCTGCTTGTTGAACTCAGGTGGCGATGCTCAAGAAGCACGGCTGCACACTGCCAGAGGGGCGTCTCGCAGCCTTTGATTTGGCCCCGTCGAAATGGGAGGAAGTGCTGCGCAAGGCGTTTGGTGCGAAGGAGGTCATTCTGCCTCTTCAGAACAAGGAGGTGACAAACATTAGAAACAAACTCGACGAATACACAAACCAAGTCTTCCAGTTCAGGGAAAGATTCCTAAGAGAGGCCCCCTTCGAAGCTCATGGAGACCCGCAGCAAGCGTACGAGGCCATTGACGCGTTCTATCAGCAGTGCTTAGATATGGAAGCAGAAGCCAAAGAACTGAACAACCTAGAAACCCTCTTTGACCTAGCCAAATCTGTGCATAAGGAACTCAAGGACACTAAAGAAGAGCTCAAAATACTCAAAGTAAGTTGGGAGAATCATAGCTAGATAACCAGCTAGCCGGCTGACTATCTGACTGTTTAGCGAGCTAGCCAGTCATCAATCCTGGTTCACACTAGGCTAGCTACCCAATTTCATAGCTACACATCCATCAAAGCATAAAGAGAGTAGAGGCTTGCCTGAAGAAATTACCAGCTGCCGCAGTAGCCAGCTGTGTGTGGCTAGCGTTACCTGCGAATCTGCTTGTAAACAAATTTCTGCATCCTTCTTCGCTACTACCACTGCCTTGTGTTCCTGCCCTAAAAATACATATTCGCACACATAGCAGTGTTTATCGTGACGGAAGTGGCTTATTAATTCGCCTTTTTTCCACTTTTTGCTTGTCGGTTTGCTTTGTCGTTTGGTGGTTTCCTGGCGTTTACTTAAATGTTCTTCCTTTTCCTATTCACTGGCTTATTGACTTCCATCGTTGCATTCATTTGGTTGATTTACCGATGTTTTCAATCTAGCCGTTCGTACTTAGTCATTCGGTCATGCATAGAAACCAGGGAAAAGAGAGTGGCAGCGGAGAGTTTGTCAATCTTGAAGACAAATGAACTCATTGTTTGTTGAACAAGCCAGTAAAAATGAGATAACGCAAGCATCAGGCAATCCTAAAACACGGATGACAATCCATGCGTCCGCCACGTTAAGCTACTTAATCAGAGATGAAAGGCATGGATAGTGTTTGTGTGTGTTTGCTTCTCCAGTGAACCACTTACCCAGTAACCTGAACAGATAAATGTAGCAACTTTTGTGCCAATCCAAAGAAGCAAGTACTTAGCTGACAAACGAAGTAATGCAGCTATTTTAAGTGCTTGTTTGCTTGTTCACAGGAGGCATGGGACGTTAGTGTCTACGTCACGAGCTGGTTCGAGGCGTGGAAAGCAACACTCTGGGAGGCAATCGACACGGATGCGTTGTTGCTGCACGTAAAAGACATGCAGAATCAAATGCGGTCGCTTTCCAAAGAAATAAAGAGCACCAAAATATACACTGTAAGTATACACAAAGATTACTTCAGTTTTGGCTACTTGCAACATACTCGCCTGTTTAACTGCCACGTACATTGCCTGTTCGGTTATTCAGTTGCTTCCCGCGAATGTACATGATTGGTGGTTGGAGCATTCTTCCATTCATATCAAGTTTGGTTTATTTACTCAACTTTTTGTTCTGGCTTTGTTTGGCGTTTCTTGTGTACAATTCATATGCGTGTTCGTCGGTGTTACCCTGTACCTCGTTTCCATACAGCTCCTGACTCATTGTGCAACGAATGCATCTTCAAATAGTCCACAACGAACCTTCCCGACTCTTTGGAAAATCCTCAACAAAGTCTACAATTTGCGGTGTAGAACGGGCTCTTTGCGTTTTGTTTAGGCGGTATTAGAGCGGGTGACGAACATGCAAGTAGTGCTGCCATTGGTTGCTGAGCTGCATTCTGAATTCATGAGAGATAGACACTGGAAGCAGCTGATGACGATAGCGGGACAGACATTTGCGAAGGGTAATACTCAAGTCTCGTTCAATTACACTCTCCATAAATGGGTGAACACACGCTACGCAACAAGATTAATGTGGTTGATGATTCAAAAAGCGAATTAAGTGCTTGCAGCGTTAATGAGGGACCCAAACATGTTCTTTTACAATTCCCTCGTTCATAAGCTGACCTTCTGCTCATCGAATTTTGTTCTTTTAGTCTTATTACTAACACCTACAGAGCACTTCAAAGAATATTACATTCATGCAGTTAAGTTGTTTGATATCTGCACGCGAGTAGTGAGCCGCACTACTTTTTTCTCGGAATCAACCGTAGCAGGCGTTATTACACATATTTCATCCACTCTAGTTTTGTTACTGTGTTCGCTGTTCAGGACCAGACTTCTGTTTGCAAGATCTGCTGAACTTGAATTTGCACGAGCGAGCCGCTGATGTTTCTGAAGTGGTTGTCTTGGCTCAGAAGGAAGCGCGAATAGACAAAAAGTTATCTGAAATAACAAGTACATGGGAGCAAAAGTGTTTGACGTTTTCTCTGGAACGTGAGGAAACACCGCTTTTGCTGCCGCTAGACGATATCGTGGAAACCTTAGAGCAGCACGCGGTGGATCTAATGACCATGATAAGCCAGGGGGCCGTTATAGATTTTTGCAGAAGTCAAGTGGAAGAATGGCAACTCAAGCTCAGGACTGTCGACACCGTACTTACGGTCTGGATGGAAGTACAGAGAAAGTGGGAGGTGAGTAATTCTGTGGCTTCTATAGCCCTCACTTTTTAATTTTCGCCAGTGTTCTTTTGTTCACTCAGTACTGTCACTTTTGTTGCGGTTTATCTCTCTTCTCCTTAGTGTGTGACTATTCCAGTTTGCTCGCAGTGTTGCTAAAAGGGAAAAGAAGTGAATAGGCAATTCGCAGTTGGCTTATTGTGGTTTGTCTCTCCTCTTTTAGCAGCTTCCAGTGCTGCTTTAGGCCTTACCTAATGCCATGCCTTCTACGAAAGACAACAACAGCGGCAGAGCTTTAACTAGGCTCTTTTGATTTGTCAGTTGTCCTTTTTAAATTTCCTCTCTTTTTCTCCCCGTATCTCTGTTGCTTTTTTTCCCCTCTAATTTCCGATGGTGCTTGTTTCCTCCATGCATTCATTGGTATTCTTCTGCCTTCATCTCGTAAGGTCTCATTTTCTGTGATTTTCGGGTGGTAGCCGTTTATTTTGTTCGTTTTGCCCTCTAGCTTCTGTTTCGTTTTACGCCTGTTGCAAAGCCGTATCTGCACATCTCGTCTCTGATTTCTTTGTACCATCCCCAGTTTGTACGCTTCATCATTTTACCACTTATATATGTTACAGGTCAAATTTATTCCGCTTCATATTTTAGATTTTGTCATTGTCGAGGCATACATGTTTACATATTCGTGAAGGCTGATGGCGTCTTGTCCCACAAAATGTTCGTTATGCCTGTCTCAATCATTTTTTGCCTGGCTTTACCTCATGTTTGTGCTCTCCTTTCAGCTTCTTCTGTATCTCTCGTTTGCTGCTTAGTTCTTATGCAGCGTTATAGCTTCACGTAGACGTCCGACAATTCGCCTTTTCGGTGCTTGTGTCATTCTTGTTCAGTCTCTTTGCCGTTTTATTTTGTGTCATTATTTGTACATCTATCTTTTCCCTGAAGTTTCCATGCACAATTCATTATTATTTTTCAGCGTTTGCAACCCATATTTATGCAATCTGACGATATCCGTTCTCAACTTCCCCAAGAATCCAAACGCTTCGAATGTGCTGACGGCGAGTGGCGGGATATGATGTACGGGGCCCAGGCCCAGCCCAATGTAGTCGAGGCTTGTCACGCCGAAGGCAGAGAGGAGCTGCTTAATAAACTTAGGGAGAGCATTGAAACATGCGAGAAGGCTCTAGGAGGTATGTACAATGATGCACTAAACGTAGAGATGATTGCTAGGTTCAAAGTTGTTATTGCCACCAATAGCACACCTTACAGCACAAGGGAACTTACATTGAAGACAGTACTGAAACCCTAGGATAAATGCTGCAGTGGACACTATTCAGCAATTTCTTTACCTTTTCTGTGATTCATGTTAGTGTCCTCATTACAGCGAACACGTTCAGTTGAAGACAGGGTAGAGGCTCCGAGACAGTATTAAACCATCCCACGTTTTTCTTTAACATTATGTACTGCAGTTTGGCGCAGCAAAAAACCCTGGAAAAGCTATAGTATAGTGCAACATGTTGCTCAGCAGTTTGGAGTCGCCCTAAAAGTAGTGCATTGTATCAAAAAAGCGTCGCTACTCACACCAGACAGCAAAGGGAGCATAATGGCTGCAATACGCTCCGCTGTGTATGAACTTTATCGCTTGCTTTTTCTCATTTTCCACTGCTTGTCTTTTTTCCTATTTTCTATTACGGTGTTTTCTATTGCCTCCGGTTTTCCTTTGGTTTCGTTATGTCACAGACTACCTGGAACAGAAAAAGAAGGCATTTGCTCGATTCTACTTCGTTTCAAATCAGGCTCTCCTGGACATATTGGCAAACGGGAACGATCCACTAAAGGTTTCCTACTACTTGGGTGATTGTTTTGATGGAGTTTCAAGTTTGAATTTTGAAAAAAATAAACAAACATATCGCATTGCTAGTGGCATGTATTCCAAAGAAGGAGAATATGTGCCGTTCGCTGAGGATTACATCATCGAAGGACCCGTCGAAACAGTAAAAATACTTGCCTAGAATGCCCTTAAGTCTAGGCTTCCTAAACCAATTCCTGAAGTGTGGCCGCTGATTGCATAGCTTCCGCACTGAGTGTTTCACACAGAGCATAATCAAGTGTGCTTTTTCTCCTTTGCCTCCCTTGAGGCTTCACAGTAGATCGTTTTTTTTAAATATCTCGCCGCAGGTTTCAACCCCTAAGCTTTGACAACCCTGCTTCAACCCTTAAACTGTGAACTCTCTACAGATTAAGCGTGCCTCTAGCACTGCACCCAAATACGGAAAAGCGACCTCTGCCTACTGTTTTTCTTCTATGTTTGATGAGGGCAGGCGCCGGGGCTATAGTAGCTGGTAGCTGGGCAGTATCGGTGCAGCAATGTATCTTCCTATGCTGATTGTGTTTCTTCTCAGTATTTATGTAACTTTGAAACGCATATGCGCAAACAAATGCGTGACATATTGGAGGTGGCAAAGGGCACTTCAGAAAACTGGGAAGTAGAAAAGCCCAGGTAAGATTTGTGTAACTCTCTGCTTATATCTGCTTGATTTTGTTCCCCGTCACCTGCTCCTTCGCATTTCAATCTCCGTGTTTTCTCGTGTATCTACTTGTTCTCATTTGACTGCTAGCCTTTTGTCCAATTCTTTGTGGAGTTGCACTCTTCAAGCTCCTATAGCGCTTGTTCTCCTTTATGTCCTTGTTTGGATTCTGCCTAGGCGGCATTTTAACTCTTTCTAGTGGTCTATTTTCTTGTTTTCTAGGACGCACTCGTTAAATTTAGTATTTCACTCGGCAATTCATTAATTTTCATTGCGTAAGAGCCTTTGCGTTCTTGTATCTTATCGCTCCTTCTATTGCAGTTCGCATAAGAAGTGTTTTCTTGCAACTTTATATTTTTCAGCTTGATACTCTTTGATCGTTAACGGCTTCTGTTGCTTGCCTCCTCATGGCGGTTACTCAGATTCCACCCGATGGCAAATACATTAACGCGAATATTTGTACACGCGTGCAGCTAGACTTACATTAAGAGCACAAAAAAATACGCTGCGCATGCAAAAGACGCAAAAGTGTGTGCATTCACATAAAGGCGCAATCGTGCACTGAGGGGCGCATTTGTACACTGGCGAGTAGGCAAGAATTCACGTGCGCACAAACGCAGATTCGGCATGCCTCACATCAAGAGCAAACATGTATCGGTATTCACGTCGAGACACATTTGGGTTAAAATTGCCCTTCGACTTTCTGCTGTGTGCAGGGAAGAATGGCTCCGTGACTACTGCAGTCAGGTGTGCTTGGTAGCGAGTCAGATAATGTGGACAGAGGAGGTCACCCGCTGCTTTGAGGAGCTGGAAGGCGGATCTGAAAATGCAATGAAGGATTACAAAAAGATTTACGATGATCGCATAGACAAGCTCATTAGACAAGTCCAAAAGGACCTGGATATGGGCTTACGGACCAAAATTATCACGTTAATTACTATTGATGTTCATCTCAGAGATGTCGTAGAATGCTTCATAACAAAGAAGGTTTCAGAATGTGCGCCAAAGCCACGTCTGCTAATTTCCACTTATATCTGCCTTTCTTAGTGGACACTAGTCAACTTGTTAAACGTCAGTTGAACCCTATGATGCACGCACTTCATGCTTCATCCTTGCACCCTGCGTTGCAGCATCATCCTTTCAATGGCAATCTCAGCTGCGTTTCCATTGGGGCCAGAAGCCAGGAGAAAATAAAAAGGACTGCGTCATTAAAATGTGCGACTGGACAACCACTTACATGCATGAGTTTGTCGGCAACTGCGGGCGGCTCGTTATCACGCCTTTAACGGATCGCTGCTACATAACCCTCACGCAGGCTCTGAACTTGACCATGGGAGGTGCCCCGGCGGGCCCTGCAGGCACAGGGAAGACAGAAACAACTAAGGATCTCAGCAGGGCGATAGGTCTTCCCGTCTTCGTATTTAACTGCTCGGATCAGATGAACTACTTGTCCATGGCGCAAATCTTCATGGGGCTGGCACAGTCGGGGGCGTGGGGGTGTTTCGATGAGTTCAATCGAATTTCAATTGAGGTGCTTTCTGTGGTATCTACGCAAGTCAAGTGCATACTTGACGCAATGAAAGAAGGACGGAAACGGTTTCAGTTCATGGACGATGAGATTAATCTCGTCAAAACCTGCGGTGTATTTATTACCATGAATCCAGGCTACGCCGGTAGAACAGAACTACCAGAGAATCTCAAGTCACTTTTCAGGCAAATCAAGTCTTCATTCTTATGCCCTAATGCTTAAACATGAGCCCGCAATCATGCTACAGTAGCTCACTTTTCTCTGATTAGACCACCTGGACGTTTACTAAGTAAATTGGGGCCTAGTGGTGGCGCTATAGGGTATTGCCTCACGCCTCGCCATGTGCAGCCTTTAAAATTTAAGGCGAAGTGCTTGCTGTTATGGATCCGTGCGTTCTAATCTCGAGCCTTTTCTTTGCGCATTAACGATTGTTATCTGTGGTGCGCCTTGTCTTCGTCTAACAGGCCCTGCGCAATGATCGTGCCTGACGTGTTGTTCATCTGCGAGAACATGCTGATGTCAGAGGGTTTCGTATCGGCCCGCGCCTTAGCACATAAATTTGTGACCCTTTATGCTCTATGTAAAACCTTACTATCAGATGCATTACACTATGATTGGGGTCTCCGAGCAGTCAAGGCTGTGCTGCGGCAAGCTGGCTCACTCAAGAGAGCCGACCCTAATGTTAATGAAGATACGCTGCTGATGAGGGCACTGAGAGACTTTAATATTGCGAAAATAACAAGTGAAGGTAAGATACGGAAGAGCAGATGAAGCAGCGCAGAATGAAGAACTCCAGAAACGTTCCCCACGGTTATATGTACATATTTATGTCTATGAATATGGATTGAATTTGCATATCGCTCCATGCGTCTTGCACAGTTCGAAACACAAATCCGTGTATAATTATGAACAGTGTAAATGCGTGAATATCTGCCCTTCACAGATGGTGCCTGTTTTGTTTGTAAAATTGAATTCTTCCATTGCAGACAAGCCCATATTCCTGCGTCTTATCGAGGATCTGTTCCCTGGTGTCGTGTCGCCGCCCAAACGTGATGTCGATTTCTGGAAAGTGGTTATGGCAGTGACAAAGGCTCAAAAATTGCAGTGCGAGGAACAATTCATTCTTAAATGCGTCCAAGTTCGAGAGGCCATACAAGTGCGTTCTTAATCCTACGCCCTTCGCTTCTAGAAAAGTGCCCTGGAGAGGCTGAACCGTCGTTGGTTTTAGAGGGCGGTTCACGAGTTTCGGAGCTTGCTGTAATCCCCGGAGCCATAGACAGTATATCTCTCCTCAGGTACGACATTGCTTATTTATTCTCGGTCCCCCTGGGGCCGGCAAGTCACGGGTGTGGCAAACGCTCTCGAAAGCCCTGAAGGCGATTGGGGAGGATGGGGTGGTGGAGGTATTGAACCCCAAAGCTATATCGACAAATGAGCTATACGGGTGAGCGGAAAATAATATTAGACGCTCTAGGGTTTAAGCCACAAGATACAAAAGCAATATTGTTAGTAATGGCAATAACAGTTATGCTGCTCACGAATATGCTCTTACTCATCGTCGATAAAATTGCAGTTGTTTTGTTCAAATACGAACTTCCCAAGTACATTTGGGCATGGCTTCATTAGCAGAAGAATAAGCAAGTAGCACTCCTGCTAATGCAGTGCTGTCATCATCACTATTCAGCTTTCTGATTACAACTACTGTTGATGATGATTACGGTCATTCACAGACTTTTCTGATTGGCACGCGCTACACCACGTGATGAGACGAAAATGGAACTTTTTCCACCCAATCCAACATATGAATTGCACGTTTACTATGAATATTTCTCTCATCAGTTTCTAACATATTGCCGCCGTTAGCATTGCTTTCATGGGGAGCATTAATATGGCATGGCAGTGTGTGTGAATCAGGTACATGACCCCTGCCAAGGAGTGGAAAGATGGAGCGGTAGCTGTCATAATGCGGAATATGTCAAAAGAGCGTGGAGGGTTCAAACCTTCCCACCTGCACAAGTGGATTATTTTAGATGGTGACATAGATGCAGAGTGGATCGAGTCCATGAACACTGTCATGGATGACAACAAGGTAGGAAAGTTAAGAGCAGTCACGTACTAACTGGACAGAAGAAATGTGTGCAAGCCGTATAGCACTTCAGCCAAAACAAAGTCAAGGAAAGCAGGTGCCTCAAGTGAAGCCACCTTCACCTCTATGATTGCACATATCTTAGCTTGTGACCAGTTAGAAACAGAAGAGTTGAGGTAAATACCACAAGCCTCTAGAAGTGAAAACTGCTATGCAGGTGCTGACACTAGTAAGCAATGAGCGCATTCCGTTCACTCCGACAATGAGAATGATATTTGAAATCGCGGATATGAAGCATGCAAGTCCAGCAACTGTCTCAAGAGGAGGCGTGGTATTCATCAACGAGACCGACGTTGGGTGGAAACCCTTCGTAGATTCTTGGAGGGAAACGCTCAGTGACCAAATAGCACAGTCTCAGTTGTATCTGCTGTTTTCTTACTACTTTGAATCGGTAAGGACCTGCGCGCATGAATTCATATGAATGCACCAATATCTTGTGTACAAAACACAATATGCATGTATACACTAACAGATAATAGATGCATGCGCAGTAGATTCCTTCAATAGAGTACAAATCACCTGCCTTAAGCAGTATTTATTCAGTGGCTTAGTTCCTCAATCAACACTCCTTTTGTTTCAGATAGCGGTATATGCTTTAAAATAACTCCCCCCCTCCCCACGTGGCATCACTGAACAGACAGAAAGGGGAGAGAAATAAGTAGCAGACTTCGACTGCACTCGCCTTGCTACAGCCCAAATTGCCTACATGTCGCTTGTCGAAGCAGATCAACAGCTCAGAGGCCGAGAGCCCACAACAAAGACCAAAAGCAGCAGTAGCCCTTGAACGCGAGACCCTGCGTACTGAACTAAAGGTGCTGTGCTGTGGGGTTTCCCGCGTTTTGCAGAACATAGAAATGTTTCATCGGACCTTCAAGTTTGTCTGCCCCATGACAGACATAGCTTTCGTCGAGGGCATTTGTACATTTGTCGATGCGCTCCTTTGCCGCAACAAAGCCACAGCAGACGCATTTAAGGCTAAAAGCGTCGACGAGCAGAAGCTCACATATGAAGGCTATTTCCTATCGGCCTTGATGTGGACAGTTGGAGCCTGTGTAGCAGATGATAAAGCTGTCAACTACAGGTAAAGCACAGACCTGCAAACATTCCTTTTGGCCTGGTTTTGCAGGAACTGCTGTTGTTGCCCATTCCCCAGGGATTGGTATTGTGCCCTTCATGTACTGTCCCTGCCTTTCCGTGCATGTGCATTGCGCTAAGGGCTCAGTTCAGCAACTGGTTACGAGCCGCTGCGCGCATTAAGTTCCCAGAAAATGGCCTTTGTTTTGATTATTACTTCGAAGAATCGACCTGCCAGTGGGTGCAGTGGAGTTCTCAACTGAAGCCTTATGAGCCTGTAACAGAGATGTTGTTTAACAAGATCATAGTCTCCACGACAGACACCCTTCGGTAAGCGAAGATGTATGGTGGGGTCACTGAAGCCCTGTCGAAGGGCTTGCAAACACTAAAAGCATTTGTAATTGCTTGGCTAAAGTCTTCGCCATACTATGGTTGTTGGTGAGCAGCATCAACTACGTAAATGAATTATTCTGCAAGCGCGGAAGAGCTGTTCTGCTTGTTGGTTCCTGTGGTTCTGGAAAAAGCACCATTATCAAGGTAATTGAAAGATGCGTACAGTTCTAGATATGTACAAGCCATTTGTTAGGGTTTCCCTTAAGCAGCACTTAACAGTTACCGAATTACTTGGATATCATTCTTGTGACTTGCCGTATCCCTAGTCGTCCTTAATTTTGAAGTGAAGACCCGAAACCCTTCAGGCATGCAGCACATTGTGTGCAAATTGCACTAGTCACTTTCCTGTTACAGGACTTCTTCCGCCACTTGCCCCCCGATTTTGAAAGCGCCACAATCAATCTTAATTCCTACACCGACTCACGCATGCTGCAAAGTATCCTGGAGTCCAACATTGAAAAACGGTGGGTAGAGGCTCCAAAAGCTATTTTCTTGGCCTTGCAGTGTAACTACGGAGCATGAGAAGCAATACTGCATTTTATTGTATTTGTTTGACTTGCAGCACTGGCCATACTTACGGACCCGTGGGAAATAAACGTATAGTGTACTTCATTGACGACTTGAATATGCCATACGTCGATAAATATGATACCCAGCCTCCGCTAGAGCTTCTGCGGCAGCTTATGGACTACGGTAGTATGTTTGACCGCAGCCATTTGGAAGACAAGATGAATGTGGTAGACGTGCAGTATATGGCGTGCATGAATCCCACCGCTGGTTCATTCAATATCAGCTCTCGGCTTCAGCGTCACTTTTCAGTAGTTACCTGTTTCGAAGCTGACGCCGAGACTATTGGTCGCATCTATGGCAGCATTCTCAAACAGCATCTCTTGCCATTTGACCCGCCCGTAGCAGAGCTAGAGGGACCTATATTGCAGGCCACAATAGACCTCTTTGCACAAATTCGTGCCGATCCAACGTTTTTGCACTCTGCGAAAAAATTCCACTACAACTTCAACCTACGTGACCTCTCCAGCATGTTTAAAGGGGTGCTGAGGTCAACTCCCTCCATGTACCGGCAAACGGTGGGCGGCACTACGAAGCTAATTCGGCTTTGGCTCCATGAGGCAAACAGGGTGCTTCGAGATCGACTGATATCGGAAGGCGATATGAGTGCGCTGGACAATATCATCAAAGGCGTTGTTAAGAAGCACTTTCCTGATGAAGATCAAGAACAAATTCATGCAGCCCCAAATATCATGTGCAGCTTTTTGTCCGAGGCCTCCGGCAATGATCCTGTGAGCCGCAGGCTCCTACTAACTCACACGTCGTATAATAGATGTCACAAAATGGCCTAAACATCAGTCAGAGCATCAGTTTTCGAATTATGGGACCCGTGCTTTGCTCATTGAATTGCGGGCAACTTTATCCTAACTGGGGGGTTTTTGGTCGAAGGAGTGCGTGCAGAGCTGACTTTGGCTTGCCAGGATCAATTTTGGAGCTCAGATCTGCGCGTGTGCAGGTTTATATGCCTGTTCAAGACAAGGAATCGCTGCGGCAGGTGCTGCAGGAGAAGCTTGAAGAGTATTCGCAGACATACACGGAGATGAACTTGGTTCTTTTTGATGACGCTATTTTACATGTTACGCGAATATGTAGAATATTAGACGTTCCCGGAGGCAATGCCCTACTTGTCGGTGTGGGAGGCAGTGGCAAACAAAGCCTCAGTCGGCTTGCATGCTTTATCTCAAAAGTTGAAACGTACCAGATCGTCGTTAGCCAGCATTACGACAGCGCCGCCTTCAAGATTGACATGCAGGTGGACTCCACACCTGCGCGTAAAAGCGTGAATAAAGAGTTTACCTTTTTTTTGTCCCTAAACACAACAGCAGTTTCCGGGGGAGCTTCGTTTGCTTTCATCTCGTTTCAATACCCCTGCAAAAAAGTCATCAATCAGTGAGTGCCATCAGTGCGTGCTTTGCCTGCCGGCGTCGTCACAGGAATTGATGAACAAAGCAATTGTGCGTCCTGGGATTCCCCATGCGCTCCTGCTGACAGATCAGCAGATTGTAGACGAGCAATTGCTGGTCTACGTCAACGACCTCCTGGCCTCAGGAAACATTCCCGATCTCTTCACAAGGGACGAATACGAGCAAATCTTCACAGTCCTTAGGTAACACTGCAAGCACGAGGCAGCTCAATCGCTAGCAGCAAGCTTAATTGAAAAGTGTGGCGATAAATTTTTAATTTACGCACTGCACCCTCTACTAGGTTAACTGCCCACGGTGCGCCGCTTCTACCGCAGGAAGCAAATCAGGCCTGGGGCTCCCGGCAATACTAGGGAAGGCATGTGGCAAGTGTTCACGGACAAAGTACAGACAAACGTGCACGTTATTATCTGCCACTCACCTGTAGGCGAGCATTTGAGAGTTCGGGCCCGCAAATTCCCAGGCTTAATTTCAGGGACGACAGTGGACGAATTCCATCCTTGGTCGCGAGATGCGCTGGTGCAGACAGGAGCGGTATTCCTAAAGGGCAAGTAATAAAATGTTTGCAGAAAATGCCAGAATAAACTATCCTAGTTTGCGAGCAATGCTACCTAGTCAAGACCCTTTTCCGCTACAGCAAAAGCTGCTGCAATAGGAGCAATACGGGCAATCCGAGCATAATATCGATGCGTAACTCTTGAGCATGGTGCTGCAGACGTGGAACTCCCGGCTGAAGAGTTACGCGGATTGTTGGCGGAGCACATGGCAAACGTGCATTTGAGCATAGATGTGGCGAATGAGAATTTCTTGCGACAAGAAAGGCGTTACAATTACACTACGCCCAAATCTTTCTTGGAGCTGATTGTTTTCTACAAGCAATTCCTCAGTCGCAAGAGAGAAGAAGCGAATCAGTCCATCAACAGGCTGCTTAAAGGTCTGACTACGTTGAAAGAAACAACGGCAGAGGTTGAGGGGCTGAGGGAAGATCTAAAGGAGAAAATGATCGTGGTAGACGAAAAGAAAGCAGCAGCTGACGCGTTGGTTGAACAGGTCCTCAAGGCCTCAGCAATTGCTGATGAGGAGGCCAAAATTGCGAACGCAGAAAAAGATAAGGCAAACGCTTTGAGTGAAGAAGCTGCAGAAATACAAAAGAAAGCCGACGAAGAACTCTCAGAAGCAATGCCAGCGATGGAAAGAGCCAGAGAAGCAGTCAAGTGCCTTACCAAACCTGCTATCCAGGTAAGACCAAATCCGAGAAATTCAAACGTTATTCTCCACATTTCTCAAGTGTGCTACGTGGATGAACTCCACAGCAGTTACTCTAGTCTACAGTCGCTTCATTCTGAAATAACAGCACTGGCTGCGTGTTTAATATACAGGAGCTCAAATCGCTGCCGAAACCCCCAGCCGAATGTTTGGAGGTTACTAAGGCTGTGCTGATAATGAGGGGGGCAGGGAAGAATACCGAATGGAAGGCGGCACAAAAGATGATGAGCGACCCTGGAAAATTCTTGGAACAAGTAAAAACGGCATGCAGTGGCCACTTTACCAAATTCACACAAGCGGCACTGTGTTAAAACTTTTGTGCCCAAACTTTAGAGCCCCGAAAGCTTATGAAGAATATGCTGAAACATCAAGTATGGAGCGAACTTCCGGGAGTATTATAGCCCGGCCTCATGCGAGGTAATTCCGTGTGGTTATCCTTACAGGTTCGCGCCTTTGACGCTGAGAACATGACAGAGGAAACAGTTAACGCAATCACTCCGATAATTTCCCAGCCATTTTTTAACTTTGAAGTTATGAAGAGCAAGTCACTTGCTGCCGCATTCCTTGCAAATTGGGTGGTGAATATTGTCACGTACAACACAATCTACCGCAAAGTAAAGCCCTTGATGGATAAATTTGCAGAGGCCACGGAGTCCAAGGCCAAAGCCGACTCTAACCTGGCTCAAGTAATGGAGCGCGTTCGAGAAATTAATGGTACAGCCTAGTCTCTAGACACTCTGCTTGGCGAACCAGAAAAACCGAAGCTCTTTCGAGTAGTTCCAGCTCGCCAAACCCCTTGGGTTGTGTCTGCAACCGCTGGCCCTGTGCATTATCGGCATCAGGTCAGCACTGGATTTCCGTAGTATATTTCCTTGCTTCAATGTTCAGAAAAAGTGGCGAAACTGCAACAAAAACTGCAAGAAGCTGATGACGACCGTCGTGGGGTGGTAGCTCAGGCCGAAGAGTGTCAGTTGAAGTTAGACCTTGCAGAGCGGCTGGTCAACGGTTTGGCAGACGAGAATGCTAGATGGACGCAGGCCATGGGTGAGCTGGAATCCTCGAAAATGACTGTCATCGGAGATTACCTTCTGGCTGCAGCTTTCGTTTCATACGCGGGAGCCTTCTCGGCGTCCTTCCGAGTCGGGCTGATTGAGGTACAAACATAAAAGCGCCGAAGCAGGTCACAGCTGAAATGCTATTTATTAAGCCAATACTCAAGAGATCTTAGCATTCGTCTCCAAGCAACACGCATAGCGCTTGGCGCACATTAAATGCTGAGTGCTGCATCTCTTCGTGGCGTAACTTGCTGATGTGGTTGCTGCATAACTCTGTAACCTGTGGTACCAGGGTGAATGGAAGGCTGACCTTGTGAAGCAAAATATACCCTTTACACCCACTGTTAGTCCTTTGGAGGTATTGGCAGACGAGGCAGATATCGCCTTATGGAAAAATGAAGGCTTGCCTGCGGATCGTATTTCCATTGAAAACGCAGCGATTGTCACATCCTGTCTTAGGTAATCATCTACGCATAATGTACTTCAATACATATGTTCACAAATTCGCATTCACGGTGCGCCAAAAGTAAGGCAGAGTTACCGCCTTCAGTCACGTGAACTAAGCTGACCGTCTGGCTCTACAAGCAATTTCAACTAGGACTGTTTGCGTTTCTCTGTTAACCCAGGTGGCCTTTGTTGGTGGACCCGCAGCTGCAAGGGACACGTTGGGTTAAGCAGAGAGCCCACGAAAGTCTGATAACAGTGTCTGTAAATCGTGACCGCTGGCTGACCAAAACGATTGATGCAATAAGAAATGGCGACACCCTCCTAATAGAAAACCTAACCGAGTCTATCGATCCTGTCCTAGATCCCATTTTATCTCGAACCGTCTCAAGAAAGGTGACCAAACAAAGGGAATGGCCAGGTCCTTTTTGCCGCTGTGTCGGGGAAAAGGGTTTGGGATCGAAAAGTCTTGCGCATGACTTTTGGAGCTGTGAAGTGTACCCTGAGATGCAGGTTTCGATGAAGAAAGCGGGGAAATAGTTTCTTTTTGCCATTTCCTTTGCAGTTCATACCTTACGAGTGCAGATCTTAGCATATTCCTTCTGCCAGATCTAACTTCTGTGTGCTTCAGGGCCGTACACTATACGTAAAGATAGCAGGGGAAGATATAGAGTTCAACACCGAGTTTCGCCTTTTGCTGCAAACAAAGCTTCCTAACCCGCATTACAAGCCTGAGATCGCAGCCCAATGCACTTTGGTAAACTTCACGGTCACTCCTGAGGGGCTGGAGGAGCAGTTCCTGGCGATGATTGTCAACGCTGAGCAGCCAGACCTCGAGACATCGAAGCAAGCCCTCACTCGAAAGCAAAATGAATTCAAGGTAACCCTGGCCCAGCTTGAAGACAAGCTTCTCTTTGAGCTCTCAAATGCAGATCCTGAGCTTATTCTCGCGAATACAGCACTTGTCGAGAGCCTAGAGGAAACGAAGCGGACAGCCAAGGAAATACAGGAACAGGTTAGAGACTGAGCGAATGAACGAAACCTTGCAATTTGACTTTACACATCACGGCCCATACTTATCTTCTTATACAGTTTCTTCCGGACCTCTAATTTTAACTGTACAAGTTAATGTCTATGGCTTAGGGCTCACAGTGCAATGCGAGGCAGAAGAAAAAGTGATTTGGTTTTCGCATGGCAACCCCGGCAGGCAGCTGATACACCCTATGTCCTTCGAATCCAAGGCAGCATGTTCGTGATGATGTCTTTCGGTCTTTAAACATTTGTGCTTGTTCGTGCCATTTTGGGTTTCATATGTAATTTAGCTGCATCTATACACGAGTACGTACATCTCTTGCCGCATATTCATATTGGCACATGTTCGCAGCAAGTTGTAGCAAAAGAGAGGGAGGAGCAAATCAACAGGAGTCGTGAAGCCTATCGTAGGGCAGCATCAGAGGCATCGATGCTGTACTTTGTGCTCACGCGGCTCCGTAGCATCAATCCAATGTACCAATATTCGCTGGACTCATTTATCACATTTGTGCACAAGGTAAGTTCCAGTTGCAGGCGTCTGCGAACTGCAAATGTTGAATCGCTTCAGTACACTCTCTGTCTGAAAGAAATTTGCGAGTTATTAGATTTTGATAGGAAGTGTTGCAGATCACCGCTCATTGGATTATCGAAAGCAGTGCGTGCCCCTAACGTTTCAGGCTATCGACAAGACTAAAGTATGCGAGACAGTCCAAGAACGCTGTACAGAACTTGTCACTTCGATTCGCACGACAGTCATTACATGGGTGGGGCGCGGCTTGTTTGAGCGTCACAAGCTATCGTTTTTAATCATGCTAACATTCCAGCTCTTGCAGAAAGGGAACCTAAAGGACCAATTTGACCCGAAGTTGATGGACTTTTTGCTGAAAGGCCCCATAAAGCAAGTACCCGAAAACCCTCTTGCTGACTGGTTGCCCAACAAGGCTTGGTATGCAGTGCAAAAGCTCATAGAGCTTCCCGGATTTGAGTCATTTGCCACAAATATGCAAAAGGACGCTCCTTCAAGGTTCAAAGAATGGTTCCAAGAGCTTCAACCAGAAAAAGTCAAGTTGCCCCTTGACTGGAAGGCGCTTGACAACATGCCATTCAAAAAGCTTGTGGTATGTGTTTCACCACGTAAGACGGACTAATATCTGTACACCTCATTTACGCATGTCAGGACAACGGAAATCAGGCTATATATATACTCCTACAGGCGGGATGATACGTATCAATATCCTTCAGGTGCTGCGCTGCCTACGGCCAGATCGGCTGACTGCAGCAATTTCGGATTATATTCGCACAATGCTTCCATACGGGGGGCAGTATTTAGATGGAGACTCTGCGTTATCATTTTATGAAATTTTCGAATCGTCCTTCGAGGAATCTACGGCCACAACTCCAATCTTTTTCATTCTTTCACCGGGGGCTGACCCCGTAAAGGAGATTGAAGCCCTAGGCAAGAAGATGGGATACACTGCAAACTTCAACCTGCACAACGTCGCATTAGGGCAGGCAAGATACACTGCAAAACAGATCCACAACCCAATAAACACTTCGCAAGGAATATATGCTTCGGTGCCTGATAGGCACTTTCTTTTGTGACGCTTCTCGCTCATAAAGCTTGTTTCCGAAATATAAGAGACAAGCTTGAACGTCCGTTGCTATTGTGACTGACCAGGGTCAAGATGTTGTGGCGATGCAAAAGCTGGATCTAGGCCACAAGGAGGGGCATTGGGTCCTTCTCCAGAACATCCATTTGATGCCAAGATGGACAGTGGAGCTTGAGAAAAAGCTAGATTCGTTTTCTGCGGAAGGACCACACCCTAACTTCCGCTGTTTTCTTTCATCTGAATTGTGCGATTATATTCCCGTCGGAATCCTTGACCGGTCAATTAAATTGACTAATGAGCCCCCCCAAGGCCTCCAAGCCAACCTGAAGCGCGCCTTTGCTTGCTTTCCCAAGGACGATTTTGATGAAAAAGACCAAAAGGTGCCTACTGGTGACGGTGTTTTTACTCGCCCTCGCTTATTGATATACCCTTCAGACACAATGGCTCATCCATTTCATACAGGCGATAATGGCGCTAAAACGCGACCTCTTCCTGTGATTTCAGGTCAAAGCCATCATATTTGGCCTTTGCTTCTTCCATGCTGTCCTGCTTGAGCGCAAGAGGTTTGGCACCCGAGGCTGGAATTTGAATTATCCGTTCTCGATGGGTGACCTGAGAGACTCCGCCATGGTGTTAATGAACTACATGGAGCAGCAACAAGGGGGCACCAGGGTTCCTTGGGACGATCTCAAATACATCTTCGGCGAGATTATGTACGGCGGCCACATCATTGACCCTAGGGACCGCCTCGTCTGCAATACCTACTTGAACTTCTACATGCAGGCAAGTTCAAAGAAACTGGAAACAGCTTTTTAAGTGTCTCTTTAGATACAGAGGTGCCTAAACCAGTTTCATATTGGAAGCTCTGCTAACTAGCCTGCATATATGACAGGCTTTCGAAGGGCTAGCGAAACGCCTTTGCTTATATTGTGCCTTCAGGATAGACTTCTAGACGAAACTGAGCTGTTTCCCTTCTGTGAAGAGCACGAAGGGGCCTCCTACAAGACGCCTCCTGCACAGAGCTACGAGAGGTACTATCCATAAGGCACGCTGTAAATAAGGCAGAACTACTGCGTAAGGCGTCATTAGGTGCTTTTTGTCACAATGATCAGTGTCTTACATAAAACTGATCGTTTCATCAGGTACATGGAGTGCGTAGCATCTATGCCACCGGAAACGCCGTTGGCTTACGGGCTGCATCCGAACACTGAAATAGGCTATCGCACCCAGCAATGCGAAGACCTTTTCAAGACCCTCATGGAATCAGAGGGAGCCAGCAGCGGTGCCACAGCAAACAAAGGTGGCGTGGAAATAGAAGGTGAAGCGGTAAGACGTTCACTGCACGGCAGCGCATGAGGAGTACACCAAACGCCGGTGTAGATATGGAGAAAATCGGGCTTAGTCTAGGCACCCAAATGCTCTCCTTGGATAGCAGCCGACACGAATCAAACACGCTTTTTCTTCTTCCTGTAATTTCTGCCACTTGCATACTTTGCAGCTTTGTAAGGAACTACTGGACGAGGTCGGTGACTCCCGATTTGATGTGGAAGAAATCAGCCAAGCTATCCCAGACGAAGAAAAAGGTCCCTACCAGCACGTGTTCCTGCAGGTGCATTCCCCAGTGCAACAGTAACAGAAGCAACACCTGCAGGCTACAATGCACCTGACTTAGTGCAGAACGCTAGCATGATGATTTGGTGAGAGAGTGGTGCGCAGCTGCTCTCTTGCTGGGTCGTGCTCTTCAGGAATGCCAATACATGAATGTCCTCCTTAAGGAAATAACGAGATCTCTTATTGAAATTGAAATGGGCTTCAAAGGAGAACTGACATTCTCGGCGGCCATGGAAGAACTCGTGGAAGATATCCGCATGAACAGAGTGCCGGGCACATGGATGAAGGTGCGCTTTTCTGGCAGTGCTTAGTGTCTCCAACAGTGTTTGGAGCATCATTTCGAGCTGCTTTAGACCTCAAGTTGTTGCAGATGCGCCTTAATTGCTAATAACATGCCTGTCATTGCTTTCTAAGGCTAACGTGGACGTTCCTTTTCAGAGCATTTCAACCGCCACTACTTGTTATTACTTTTACCTTAGTGTGAATATACACTCTTCTTTGGAGAGAAGGACTGAGCGTCTCAGATTACCTTTCAGGGAGTAGGAGACTGGGACTTCCAATTCTTCGTGCTAGCAACGGCAGCTTCGTCAGTAGACTGCAGAGCAAATAAGCGCAAAGGCAGTTCTGTATGCGTGTCCTGCCCTTAGGTTTCTTTTGCATCATGCCGGCCTTTAGGTTCGTGGTTTGCAGATGTGAAACTTCGATATGAGCACTTGATGGAATGGACAAAGGACCCTACCAGCACTCCGAAGGTCGTGAACTTGGCCCGGCTATTTAGCCCGCAGTCATTTCTCACTGCCATCAAAGAAGTTTGCTCACAGCAGCACCACCTAGAGCTCAATAAGCTTAATGTGCTCACTACTGTCACAAAGAAAGATGTGGCATCCATAGACGCACCGGCGCGTGAAGGTCAGCTTTGTGCCACACATGCACAACGTTGCCCTGTCTTCCAGCAGCTGATTCCTCTCACAAAAGCCCCAGCTGCCTTCCAGCATATGCGCGTTTGTGGCTTGTGCATTTGCCGTGAAGTGCTAGAACCCACAGTATAGCGCCATTCTAGAATATTGCACTTATGCAGGAGCGTTTGTGACTGGCTTATACCTTGACGGCGCACGATGGGACGTCCAAGGCGGTTGCTTGGCAGAGTCTAAACCAAAAGAGTTATTTTTCCCCATGCCTGTGATTCATTGCAAGGTAGGCAAATTTTGAGCCATAAACATTGAGAAAAAGTCGAAAATATTGGGGCCAGGGAGCCCACAGCTCAAGCAGTCCAGCTTAGCAGGACCGGCAAAAGGTTCACTGGCTGCGATTTCTTTTGTTGAATCAACCTGTCCCTCTTGCTCTCAGGCGTCCCTAGAGGTGAAACGCGAAGACGATAGCACGTACATCTGCCCCGTCTATTTAACAGAGCAGCGTGGGCCAACATTTGTCTTCAACGCCCAACTCAGAACAAAGCAACCGCCGGCTAAATGGATCCTTGGGGGCGTTGCAATGATCTTGGATGTTGGCGGAGCTGCATAGCATTCAAATTGCGTAAAGCCAAGCACTGGAGTGTGTGATGCAACACGTTCGGCATAGCTGTTGAACCCTCGGCCCTAATCATTAAAGCCTAGGCTCTAGAGCATATTCAGAGGCCAAGAAGACCAATTAAGTTTGAACCAAGAGCAGAAAGCTATGAAGTCCGGCAGTTTTTTTACTTTATTAAGCCTCTGTGCATGCATGTGGTAACCCTACATGCAACCATAAACATGAAGCTCAGCACATCGAGTTACTCAGCAATTGAAGCTCCGAAGGAATACTTACAGAAGGGAAACAATACAAGCAAGAAACGGCAAACAACCATTGTGTCAGCTTGCCTGACTCATTCTTAAACTGCGCAACTTCAACTGTTGACTTTCTTGAGGTGCCGTGGCACTGTCGCTAAGTGAAGATACATTTTTTTCTACGCTTAAGCACCCATATATACAAAAATGCTCGTATATAGCTATCATTATGCAAATTATGTATTACGAATGGGTGTACGCATTTTCATAACATCGCCATGCGTAGGTAGCCCGTTGGCTAGCAACTCACCTCAGTCATTCCAGCCTGAGCCGCTATAACACATAAATCATCTGTTAAGAGCTCCAATTTTTCGCTGCGACAGCGTCATTCCGAGGCCTCGCAGCACACAGAATGCTTCGCGCAAGGCGACTTCCTACTTCATTTCCAAAATGCACCGCACGGCAAGTCGTCCGTTGTGGCTCTTCATTGTACACGTGCAAGACCATGCTACAGCTGGAATGTCGTTGTAACTGTGGATATTAGGTTTGGACGGACTTACACCTAGGCAGGAAAACAACATAGAGATACAGTAGAGAAGTGTCTCCCGTGTCTCCATGTATGGTCGGCGTAATATCGATGCGCGCACCGTTTTTTATTTATCTGTGCATAGCAAGCCATCAAGCACAGAAGAAGTTGCAGGCTGTCCAGTTAGGCCGACTTCCTATTTCTTCCTGCGGAGATAGCTTTTAAGCAGTTGCAGATCTACAGCTAAATGCGTGTTCAAATGCGTTCATGTAAGAAACAATCGTCCGCTTAGCTTTGGCTGTAGGTCAGACACAAAAAGTGTGGGTAAACGCCAACAAATGTTGTATCTCTTTTTAGCTAGACCTAGTGCAGCTGTATAGCTAATGCATCGGCAGATGAAAAGGAATACAATTGCCTGTTCACTAATGTTCACCTTGTGGTACTATATTTAGAATAAAGTGTATTGTCCTTTCAAAATTGCGCTAGATATGCTCCATTTCGTAAATAAACAATGCAGGCGTGTACTGCTGTGGCTGCATGCTCAGCCTGAGCAAGCTGTCTTGGGTTGGTCCACTACGCCGGCGCTCAGTTAACCTTCCCATTTATACGGGAGCTTCTGTTCGATGGACTTCACGCCTGTATGATTTCTACCATGTGTTACAGGACACGGGGAAGCCACTGCACCAGATTTCGGCTACAGCTGGGTCACCGCGTCGCCCACCACCCCAGTACTTTTCAGGAATAACCCATGTTTTGTCTTGCCGCTTGACACTCGTGTTATCTTAAAACTCTGCCCACCAAATGTTTTTCAATATAATTCTCAAAGAATAGGTCCAGGAGTGCGGAGCTAGCATGCTTCACAGATCTGCCGTAGTCCCCTGTGGGCGGGGACGCACGACGACCGTCCTGTTGCTGGCGTTCGCTACCATTTCCCTTTACTTTTTAGTGAGCGGCTTCTTGCAAGTACTATGGGTTACATATTTCAGTGGGGGGTCTACTGCACGTGAGGGCTTATGAAGGGTGCTCTTGTCTAGATGTTTCTCCAACATACTGCACACACAGCCGCAGGCGCCGATGAACATTCCGAAATTATCGAGGTCTCAACCGTACATAAACCTTACGTGCTGTAAATGAGACACATAGCTTTGGGCGTAATGGGAGAAGGCACTTGATTGTGGCCCAGCATCACTCCATGCATCGCCATCCATCATGCACACACCGACACCGACGACAGCACGGCATCAACTTTGCCAATCGTAGCCTACTTTTGGAAACCACTTTATTCGAGTAGCAAGTTTGTATGTAAGAAGGTTATTTGTACACGCACTTCAGTTGCATTGTTGCATTGCTCACACCAATGCTTACTTATTTTTCGTCTGCTGACCCTGTCATCACCAGTTTCACTTTTCTCCATCCAATCGTCATTTGCCGCACAATTCACATTGTCACAAGTCAATAGTTTACTTTCTCCTGCAAGCTGTGCCTCAGCGGGCCATTTTGCCACGCACGGAATGATAAAATTCCACCTTCTGAAGGGGCGCTGCAGACGTTATTCGTACAGTCTTTCAGTGCATTTGAAAACCTTAATTGTCGTTTGCAACTTACTCTTATCTTCCGCTTCAAGCAGCGCGCGAACACGCTGGCTTTCTAGAAGCAATGTGGGAAGCGCCGGAGCTCCCCACATTCCGTAATTCAACATATCATTTGCAGCTCCGAAAGCATTGCCAGCACTCACTAGTTTAGCCTTTACCGCAGCTTTTGCTTCTATGGGCTATCTTGCCCTTTGAAAGAAACAAAAGTAGGCTGCAGCGAAGGGAAGTTCCACAATTGTTTGCCGCATCTACACAGTTACGAGGCCTCAGCTACTGGCTGCAACGCTGTCGCTCCTCGATTCAGGCATATTCGAAGGAGATAAACCTGAAGGTTCGAGAAAACGGTCCCGTTTCTCTAAAGGTGCCACGAACAGACAGAGAGACTGTCAGCAATCGAAGAGAATCAGCCGTCAGAGCTTCTGCAGGAGGTAGGTTCCCAAACGTAGAAAATTATGCAACAGCAGACTGGCCTGTGGTATTCCTAGCTACTGCTATGATTCCAGATAAAAATCTTAGTATATACGAAGACTCAGATCTATGTCTGTAGGCAGAATACCTGCTATAGACGCCTTTTCATGAAAACAAGAACCGTACTACATGCTACAGAACCGAGTACAAATCTATGAACAGGATCGGACACAAGCTCATCTTCAAGCAGCACAACCACTACTACAACGAGCCCTGCGTCTCCCTCGGGACCAACCGACGGGGATGACGGATCTCCAGATGGTTCAGGGGGCTCCAACCCTGGCTCCGACGGCACAACTACTCCGAAGACTCCTCCAGTGGCAAAAATCCAAGTACTTACGACAAAATTCTAATTGATCAGTCTATTGCCCATGCCAGAAGAACAAAACCCTCCTTAGTATACCTCTCAAAGTAATTTGGTTTCTCTTCAAGAACTTAGGGTTTCAGGGCTACGTGTTTAGGATCTACGGATTAGAGGCTTCGGCTGTAATGACGCATTATAAACGCTCTTAACCCCACGGCTCGCAGTAATCGTGTAACTCTCAAACTTGGATGAACCCTATTCTTTATCTCCTTAACTGTGCATTCAGGTCCCTGTAGCGTCGGGCATGTGCAGTGCCATTGTGCTTTCGGCAAAAGGATCCATCTGTATGTGGTCCCCGTTTTCTTGCTGTTGGATCCCGTTCAAGCAGATCCGTGCTTGACATCGTTATCCAGCTAACTCGCCTACACATGGAGTTGAAACTTCCAAACCTTTCTGTTTGAATTTTTGCTATTGGCAGCCTTTACGTTATACGGCGTGTAAGGCATGCGATGCGTTTGTGTATGCAGCTAATGCCTCAGGCGACACAACTCTTACTTATTCGTGGTAAGCGTTTACTTTTCAAACGTCCCGCAAGCCCACAATTTGTCAAATGGTTTGTGCCAGCTAAGTCACAACACCTATGGAGAATGCAGGGAGCACTCTGCGATTCTTCATCCGCTGCTCATTTCTGCAGGAAGAACACAGGTCATGCCTCTTTGAACCTCCAGAACTTTTTACTGACGGCGAACGCGGAGGAGATCACCATACCTAGGGACGTTGTGTACGCAGCGGCCAACGAATATATTTCGCGAAATCTTGGAATCAGCAGCATCGATCTCGAGTTTTCTGTAACTGTAACAGATGTAAATGGCGAGACTGCAACCGGTAACACGGCGCTGTTGCTTACTTTAATATAAGTAACTGCACTTGCGCATATTCCCCCCAAAGAGGCACCTGCAGGGGCATGGACAACAGCAGGATAATGCTACGCAGCGAGATGCATACGCCGTCACCAGCGTCTGCTCACAAACTGCTTGTGCTTGTATGCGAGAAATGTGCTGTGCAGCTTCCGGCACACTCAAGCTATCCCTGACGCTGGAGCCCCCCATCCTGACTCTAAAGTCGAAGGACAACTTTTCGATTCATAAGGGGCAAAGCATTGATCTATCGGTGACAGCTGACTACTGTCCTTTAGTTGCTACAGCGTTCGACTCTGGTGTACTCATACAGTGGGCTGCCAGCTGTGCTGAAGATTCTCGCACAGCTGATCAGCTGCTAAACCTGAGCTCTGACCAGACTACAGCCTCAGTGCGGCCATATACGCTGACGCCGGGATACAAGTACATTGTCAGCGTCACTTTCCGCTATAGCGCAAATGCCAGTCTGAGCGACACAAAAAGCTTTACAATCAATGTGGCGACAGACCAGGTCAAGATACGTTTCCAGTTTGCGCCCTACCCTGAGCCCACATCTTAGGCCAAAAACGACGGCCTCAAAGACTAAACCAAACGGGACCGTTTCGGTCTAGTGCATGCAAAAGATTGGGTTTTCTGACGCTTGGTGGGCTGCTGAGCCCCGTCTCCGAAGTAGCTTTCATAAAACTTATTAAGCATATCCAACTTAAAATACTTAGGCCGTGCATCTACTACGATACATACGAAACCCTCCATATGGTTGAACTGCTGAATATCCGGCGTAAGCGCAAGTCTAAAAGCATATACTTATCATTTCGTACTTTTGTACCGAAAAGTCAGGAGTAGTGATATCGGGTACAAACTACTGCACAGTGTGCTGCTAAACAAGCCGCTCTCACCGACGTGATAAGTGCTACTCCTTATAATAAATAGTATTTTCGATCCAATGAGTTTAGACGAGTCAGGAATGCTGCGGTAAAGCCGCCGCGCAGGCCGTTAAGAATACAGGTTGGTGGCTGTTTCGCAAGTGGCGGCGACAGGCAAGCTCTGTTTTGCCTCAACAAATGAAGGGCTCTTCTCTAGGCTCCTCTGCAAGGCATGACTTGAATGGAGGCAACATACAAATGGGCTTCATACGAAGCCGTCAGCACAAATTTTACATTAACACAAACAGTGTTGCAGATGAAGGCAGCGCGTCGTAGCTGCTGCTACATCACCTACAGCAACAAAGGGGACTGCTGCTACAGTACATGTGCGCAGCATCAGCAACTACTACTTCTGACCCCGCCAGCAAAACTTGCACGGCTTGCGCATGCTCGCAGATTAGTGGCGCCCCCGTACTAGCAAGCGCCGTGTTATCCATTGAACCAAACGAACATTTAGCTCAGCACGTCGCAACTGATTCGCTACTAAAAAGGGTACAACGGAAACAAAATGACTGCGAGAGGGTCGAGATACAAAAGAATACAAAATATGTTCTTAGTGGCACTACACATTGATTAACTAGGGTAGTTCCGCTAACGTTATGACTACACCTGTCTACCGTCCATTTCGGCCGCTGTCTCTGCTAGAGGTATCGTAGCGGAACGATTCACTGCGTTCCGGTACAGCTCGTCCTGGCACTGCTGAAGATGCAGTTGCTGTTGCTGCTAAGGCCGCAGAGCCAGCGGCTGCTGCTCCGAAAATGGCTTTTCTGGCGTTCCTTCGGTCGTCGCAGGCGGAGACACCAACTCCGTGGGGTAGTTCGTCGCTGGGTCTCCTTTGTTCGCATCGGTTCCAGCCTGCTGCGGCTGCTGTGAAAGGAGATTGTCATGCTGCTGCTCGTTAGATCCACCCACGTGATCAGTCTGCATGACACTGCACCACAACTTCTGCTGCTGCTGCCTCTGCGCCAGCAGGAGCTGCTGCTGCTGTTGCTGTATTTGATAGTGCCTCTCCACAGCAAGTTCCTGCTGCTCCTGTTGTTCTCTTGAGCGCAACACAAACGCCTTTAACCGGCGTAAGTTGTCGCCTGTAGGAAAGTCGCTACACGTACATTCAAGGTCACCAGTCTCTGCTGCTGTTGCTGCTGCCGCTGCTCGCTGTCTCAGCAACAACTGTGGCGTCTTCCCACAGGGTGCCTCCTGCTGCTGCTGCTTGGAGCCCTCCAGGACCAGCAATTCGTCTAGATGTAGCTGTAGCAGCTGCATGTACACATCGTGGGTTTCGCTGCGACGGCGGAGGCACGCCGGAACCAAACGGCGGATTCTTCTCACCTCCCCTCCCTCCTTCCCTTTAACCCGCGAAAGAGGCAGTCCTGTAGCAGTACTTGCAGTACCTGCAGCTGCCGCCGCAGGCGCCACAAACACCAGCCCCCCCAGCTGCAAACCCTCAGCGGCAAGCTCAGACCTGAGCTGTAAGGCAGGCAGAAGGCCCCTTCCTTCACTGTACAGAATAATGCTCTGGGGGGTTTGCTGCTGCTGCTGTTGTAGCCAAAGGAAAGCTGCGCGAATATCTGTGTTCACCCCAGTTGTAGATGGCCGGCACAGCCTTCGCTGCTGCTGCTGTTCCTGCTGTTCGGAATGGTTCCTGCGAATGGTGCAGCAGCAGAATCCATAACCGGTGTACTCGTAGCCCAAGACATTTACGCAAAGAGAGCGGCACAAGAACAAAAGCAAGGGGTACATACGCCCCAAGTCGCTGTTGCTTCGGTGAGACACCAGAAGAGTTTGCCTGGCGGACGGATGGCGAAGGAACAGGGCAGGAATGATGCTGCCACTGGCTGTTTGGAGCTGCAGCACCTTGAGGCTGATAGTGCAACTGTTGCTGCACCTCCAGCAGTCTACGCAGGGAAATCGGCTCTTGAAGCTGCTGCTGCGGCTCATATGGAGTCGCAAGTTTCTGCTGTTGCTTTGCTGCAGCTGTCGTGGATCTGCTGTGTCGGCATCCAACGTAGCTGCAGGGGCTACTGCTGGTTTCGAGGCATTAAATGAAGCAATTTCGCTGTCACTGTCGTGAAAACTATTGCTGCCCTGAGACGAGCAAGAGGGCACGTGGAGCAAATTGCTTGACGAAGGCATCGAAGCTGGGGATCGGGGGGCCTCTTTCGTGCAGCAGAAGAAGCAGCTGCTCCAAGAACCTGCAGCAGCAGCACAGCCAGGGCACAACACCGCTGGCTGCTGCTGCGGCAGTTCCTGCTGCTGCTGAAGCATGTAGCAGCTCAGCTGAGGTTCTGTACTGCCGAGCTTGGGGGGCCTTGGAGTGCCAGCGCCAGCGCTGCGAGAGTTGCTCCTGCTGAAGCCCCTGCCGCTGCTGCCGCTACGCTGGCTTAGAAATCTGCGGCTGTGGCTGCAGCGTATTTCGTAGCTTGTAGCAGCGCAGTCTGGGGGCGTCCACGCTTGCCGCGCGCGCTTGTTGCAGGGCACACACAGGCAGAACCCTACTGGTGCAGGGGCTTTGGTCGTCTCATCCCCTCCCATCGTCTTCCGTGGACGCTACCACCTCTGTTGCTTCGGGAGTCAGCCTCGTGATATTGCTGTCCTTGTGAAGCTTGCCCTCCCGGTACTGCTCGGACAGCCGACACTGTCGCTGCTGGCGGAGGTGTTCGTTGCTGACTGGGTTGCCCAACTTGTCCTCACCGCTCTCACTAAAGAGTAAATTGTATTTGAGTGTTCATTTGCTTGGCAAATAGGCGGTGTACATCGGAATTCCGTAGTGGCGGGCGCGGCTGGTGCAGCTGATGCAGCTGCTGGCGCCCGTATGTCCAACTCTCCAAGTGTGCCGCCTGGTTAGCTCAGACTCGCACTTAATGATTCATGCTAATCCACAAGAAAAGCTACAGTGGTGATTATAGTTAGTCACTGCAGCCGCTGGTGCTGTTGCCGCCGTTGCCGAGCTGTGACTGCTCAGCAATCGGTGGAATGCACTCAGCACTGCAGCTGCAGCTGCCGTCGCTGTTATTATTGCTGTCTCTGCTGTAAATCGTCCTACAAGGTATAAAAAGCCTGAAGAGCCACAAGAGATTTGATGCAACACCAGGTAACAACAGGTCTTGCTTCTCCTGCTGCTGCGGTTGTTGTACCGTCGGCGCCCGGCGCCGCCGACTACTGCGCCATCCAGCCCGCACTGCCCTGCATGCAGCAGGAAAAACGACAGCAAGAACAGCTACAGTTGCTCTTCGCTGCTGCAGCCTTCCCAAACTTCAGAAGCCATCGTATTTGCTCTTCACCTTCATATTTACCAGTAGTAAGAGACCCCATGGATTTCTATATATGCCTCACACTTTTCGCGCCGGGTATTCATCGAGACCACCAGCTCCACCTGCCGAAGCAACAACGCCTGCTGAAGTAGCAGCCAGCATATCAGCTCCAAATTCAGTCTCAGCAGAACAGAGCCACATGCATTCCAGCAGCATTATCCGCCGCTGCATGGATATCTGTGGTTAACAGGGACGGCGGCGCGCCACTCAGCACAGGGAGGGAGGAATTTCAGCGTTCTAAAAATGTACGCATCGGCCTGTGCAACCCCAGCAAGGCTGTATTCGCCGCAAGCATTTTTACTGTGCATCGTTATCTCCTCCTCCTGAAAGGACGCCCTTGACGGCAGAACATCGCCGCTCCTTTATCCTCTTCTCCAGAACGGTCTCTGCCTTCACACAACTCTGCTGCAGTCGCAGAAGCAAGAACAGAAATAGTCAAGGCTCTCAGCGCAAGGCTACTCCAGGCTTTACAATTGGCCCAGAGACACTGCGACTGCTACGACTGCAGCATCGAAAGCAGCTGCAGCAGAAGCAGCTGCGGTAGCTGCAGCTACTATTCTATTCGCAATGCACAACACGGAAACACCAGGTATAGTGGCAACGTACCGACATACACAGCAGCTGGCCCGCATACGATGATCAATCGTACCGAAAGTCTCAGCTGCTGAAATTCCTCTGCGGCTTTTAGTGCGCCACTGAAAGCGTACCAAAACTCAAAGCAGTTGGACCAAACATGTTGTCTTTGGTGCTGCTGATCATGAGAAAGTGCATGAGCCAGTAATGCTGCGCATGTGGCTACGGGGCGTGTATCGCTACGGGGCGTGTATCGCACGCTCGGTATTCACGAAGTTTGTTTCTTATGTTTCTTAATCTGTGTACTTCGCATTTTGTGTTGATCTGAATCTGCACAGATGGAAAGACGCCACTGAGCGGCAAACGGGTGCGTCAGCTTGGGGGCAGTGTGAGTGTGGCTGACATTTCAGTTTGAGAGAATTAACTGATAGGGAAGCCGCTGCATACTCAGTGTGTGAGACACGTGGAATCTATGTACTACCCCAAATATTCCAAATACCGATATCCTTGTTAGTTTTAGGTGGATTCATCATGCGCGGTTGTTGATGCAACAGCATTGCAACTCCTCACATTCTGCACCTCAAAGCCCTGGTGCTCTACAGCAACAGGAGGTGGAGGAGCAACGGAAGCAGCATCAGCGAGATCATCAGCAACAAGAGGCTGTTGACCTGGGTAAGAACAAGGCTACGCTACTGCGTGTAACGGCGCCACCATGTCATCACTTTTGTGGTCTTCACGGAGTCGGTTCTTGGGGAGTGTCTTGTTCATGTTCTATCCTGTACACTTTGCATGCACTTTTTGTTTACAACACTTAGTTGTGTTTCATCATTGAATGTGCGTTTTTTACTCCAGGTCACCGTTTGTGGGAGGGGAACAAACGAAAGGCCGGCAGCGAAAATGACGTGCCCAGGGACAGTAAGCACCAGGCCTTTGCGTTTAGGGTTTCTGACATATATTCTTGTTTAGTACTGTGCGGAGTAGAGGTTTATGCAGCTGCTCAACTCAGTCTTTGCCTCATGCCTTACCGACGGCGCTAGTAATATTCAACTAGGCCAATTGGTTGGCATAAGGAAAGGCTAATCCTCCATGATTTTGTGTTATTTCGCCGCAGTTCAATCACTGGGCATAGGTCTTTTGGCCTTTTTGTATGCAGCGGCTGACTGGGATTTGCTAAGAAGTTGGCTGCCGCCGCAGCTGCGAAAATCGCAGCAGAAAAAGCTGCCATAAAATTTCTCCTTCGGAATATGTTACCACGTCATGGCGCCTTACGTGCTCACACTTTTTCAAAAGTTTCGTTCTATTTCTTGTACAAACCACGTTTATTTTTCGCTGTCAAAAATACCGAAGCCCAGCACAGCCGACTCTCCAATGCTACATTAGCTCGTCGGTTTTACCAGGATCTCTAAAGTCCTCTGGGGAGTAAGATTGTGGATTTAGTTCTTAGGGTCTGTGGCATTCAGTAGCGGCCCCTGGTACGGCGCAGGGGGAGACATAAGAAGGCAAGCTGTACCGCTGGCTGCAAACTATTATACTGACGCAGCGATATGCTCACGTATTTTGTTCATATGCAACTATCACTGGCCACTGAATAGGGTCTAGTCGTATTTTTCAGAAAGCTTCACGAATTTAAGATATAATTGCAAAGCATCGAACCTGGTGTGTAAATACTGTATTCGGGAGGATAATGTGTAAAATTTACGATCTACATTTTAATTCATAGGAGGCTACTGGAGGGCCCACAAAGGTCAGTCGTGTGTGTGTGCCGGATTTTCTTACTTACCTCTTTGTCCCGAAAAGCGCCATATCTGGGCATTTAGAGGACTTTACTTGGCATCGCTCGCGACACGAAAGCAAATTGACACTGGCCACCCACCGCTACTTCAATTTTCTAAGTTCATTTTTTAACAGCCCCGAGTGCCACGTATGAGTCGTCCAGCGAATGCTGCTGAGTCACTGCACTGGGCTTTGTCAAGAAATGCTACGGGCCTTCAGGTTTCAGGGGAACCTAGATGCTGTTTAGCTCGTTTTTATTGAGAAGCTCAAGTTGCTGCAGGTGTTACCGGAATCGAGAACTATGGCTTCTCGTGCATTTCCGTCCCTGACATTAAACGGCAGCTGCAGCTTTGGTGATAAGGTTTCGTTGTATAGATTTTGGCAGGAAAAACGCCGGTGCTGCAGAGATATTGCCTTGCCCACCAGAAGACTGATTAGTAGTCACGAATCCTGTACCTTACAGCCCCTGAAAGTCGATACGTTACACAATGCTGTCACTTGCAATTCGACGAATTCCGAAGGGGTAAAAGCGATGGAGTGCTTTGCACGTTGTCACAATCCGACAAGCCGCAGTTTCCGAGGAGAGTAGGAATCAGTCTAGCCTACACATGTATGGTTTTATGAGGTGCTGGTGGCATCTTTGAACACACATGCAGTGTTGGAGTTTCTACGACGGAAGATTGCAAGTCAAAAATGTCCGGTGCATGGGAATATCAAAGCATCGTTTTCAGGAGGATGGCACCACAGGGCTCAAAGTTTATAACTGCAATTGTATTTATATTATATGTTTGTATGTATATTGTCAATGGCCTTTCTTGTATTGGAATCGATTGCACATACAAATGAGACGACCATGGGACGCTGCACGTTGTGGGCACAGTCCTGTCGTCAAGATCCTGCGCACATCCGTATTACCAAATCTATTTCATCTCCATCACAACTGCTTCATCTCCAGTGATTTCTCGCCTGGATAATGAAGCTTCAAGATGTGTATTTTATTGACTTCCGCGGCAGGCAATGCTTCGGAGCAAGAAAAAATGCGCTATATAGTTCATTCACTGTTCCTGAGGGCTGCTAGTCCCAATTTCGTCTTCGTTTCTTGGGTTTCTCCCTAAATTTAGAAAGTTTTAACTTCTTTCACGGATCACAGCTCTGAGTTTCTCATGAGAACCGAGTCGTCTCCAGTGGGCATTGTTTTCTATAGGCAGATAGGCTCATTACAACCAGAAAAATGATTGGCCCCATACTAACAAAGGTGGTGGGTGAAGTATAGCAAGGCGGACGAAACTCCAGTGCGTCGCAGCAGGACTGCTGGTAGTGTGCTTCACCAACCCCCCGATAGAGTAGTTGCAAAGAAGGCCACGTGGAAGCATCGAAGAATGCCAAGAAGGTAATCTTCCCGGTGCAACAGAGGCATTAAGAAGGGGAACAGAGAATCAGAAGATAACATTACACTCCGCCCGTCATTCGCCGCCCGGTTGGTGGGAGGATGTGGCTCGGGCTAATCGTGGGGATCTTCGGGGCCTCCTTCGTTGCATGAATTTAGCTACTTGAAAACGCTCGAGAATCTTCGAAGGACTGCAAGGCTTATGAAATCACGTATAGCTGATGCAGTCAAGTCGTCAGTTTTCGTTACAGAAGCAGGCCTGTTTCGGTCTTCCTCCGTAAGTGTGCCGAAACGAGATCATCTTCGATCCCCGACGCACTTAACTTTTAGTTACATTTCAACTTTGCATAGTAATTCCGCCTGAACACCAAGAGGCTTTCCATAAAAGGTGACTGACAAGTAAAGGCGCGATAAAGGGCGTTCTTAAGGTCACCTCAAGGTGTCCTTGGGTGGAGGCGCCGAGCTTCTTCCTGCGCATATTAGGAAACGACATCACCAATTCCAACGTATCATTTTGATTTATCTGATAACGAGAACGCTGGATATCGCTGACGGGATTGTAGAAACCACAACCTCTGTGAAGCACCAGGAAGAGCAGCAGAAAAGGGATTAACCAACCTTCAAGCAGACCACATGTTCACGGAGACGCGATGACCTTTGTTGTTGGTACGGAGACCGACGAGGAGAAGGAAAAGGAAATGCATGCAAGGTCGGTGTAATAACGGTAGGTAAACCTGTAAACAGGGGGTGGCCCGGGGGCCCCCCCTTGACTGTTACCTCATTTTGATGCCTTAGGCAAAGACGATGAGCCGGAGCACCAGAGCAACTCACAGAGGGCCCCCAATAAGAAGTAAAGGGCTCTTCTCTGGAACGCTCGATGGTCACCTCGCTGTACAAACGGCCAGCAGGCAGCCAGATTGGGCAGTGCCACCTGGTGCTCCCCGACGAGGTTCAGGAGTGATTGGCACCAGCAGCAAAGTAACGCAGCCATCAGATAACAGTAGGGCATCCTGCAGCAGCAGCACCAATGGCTGCGCAGATCGCACGGCGCACATCAGCTCGGGAAGCATACTGGGAAACAAGACTTCCCTAGAGAAGAAAACCCCCCGCGCCTCTCAAAGAAGAGAGCCTCAGCTGCATCATTTCACAGGTGTTAATATAATGCAGGCTGTTGAGTGCCTAAAGGAATCCGCCAGTGGCAGCAGCAGCAAGAACTTTCCACATCAACTGCGTTCCAGCCAAATTGAGGACTCTCCGGCTTCACCTGTGAACAAGTTGCAGGATACTCAAGCAACGACACTCTCTGGTATTTCTGATTCAGCATGCCTTCTACAATGCGCAGGCAGCATGTCTGCCCGTCGGCTTCTCGGATGCCGTGGAAAGAAAGAGTTAACGTCGGACTCAACAACAGCGCCGGAGGGCCTGCCGGACAGCTTCTCCCTCGGCGCGATATGCATGGGTACGGCGTTTGCTTCGAACTTGCAGGAAGACTGCACGGTAAGGCATGCTGCCAAAAGTACGCCCAGAAGGAGCGAAAGAGGGGGCCCTGTCAGCGCACGCAAGAGCTACGATTTCGCTGAAACCCAAGAGAAACAATATATGGGCGATGGGGAGTTTGAAGAAAGTGGTCAGACGGTTTTGCCCAAAATGCGTAGAGGCTCCACTTCGCTTATTCGGCCCTTGCCAGCACAAGTTGATCGCTCTGAAGTCCTCAGCGAGGGGCCTATTGAGGATCAAGAAAGCACCCAAGAACTTCCCGCTGCTTCACTTACCAGCAGCAGCAGCCGTCGCAAGATCCGTACTTCTGAGAACGTGGATAAGTATTACGTGGCACTCACAGGCAGAGACAGTACGGACGGAAAAAGTGAAAAAAACAGCATCAACGGCAACAGCAACCAAGACAGCAATAGCTGCAATAGCAGCGATGGCAATAGTGGCAGTTCTTGCACCATCAGTAGCCTTTCCAGAGAGCTTCTGCTCAAGGAATCTTCTGGATTGTCTTTGGAAACTCGTGAACAGCTCGTCACAAGGAGGCAACATGCTACATCGGGTATAACCCCAAGGGCTGAAGGAGGAGAGGTATGTGCGGCAGTGGCAGACAGCTTCAAGGAAGCCCTCTCCATCCCATCTACTACCAAATATCACAACACTTCGCCTACCGCCCCTGGATTTCATAGCTATGGAGCGCACGCTCTGCCGTGGCAGGGAAGCAGTGCCGGCACCATTAGCGGGACCCACAATACCAAAGAACAGAAGCTGCGCAGCCACAGCGAGAGCGGTAGCAGCAGCAGCACTGAAAGCAATGCTCCTGCAGATGAAAATAGAGAACATCCACCGAAGGTGAATGCGCAGTACGTCGATTCCAAGTCCAGCAACTGCAGCGGCTGCAATAACAAGAGCGACACCAGCGGCTGTGGTAAATATCAGACTAACAGTCCCACTGACGCTCTTGCCAGCGCCCGCGAGAGGGACCCTCCTTCAACAGAAACCCTTAGAGGAATTCCGAAGGAATCAGCAACACAAATTCCTAGAAAGCGAGCAGGACGTATGAAAGGCAGCTCTGAACAGAGCTCCTCAGCGTGCTTAGGAGGTTGGAAAGGACACCAGAGTTGTAAAGGTCTAAGGGCTCCCAGAAGGGGAGCTGCATCTGGAGTTGCAGCTGTAAGGATGCTTTCAGCACTGGGTGCTCCCGGCATGATCTTTCGTCCAGACAGAACAGACCAAGATGGCAACGAGTCACCTGTCAGCAGTCAGAGCAACAGTGATACTGACGAGGTACTGAAAAGGGATGGTGCGTCGGTGCCTCAACGAATAGGGGCGTCAAACAGGCCGTCGGTTTCTTTGGGATCTGCTCATGAGTAAGCAAAACCGGATACTTTTCAGTAGCTTGAGAAATTCATTTTTCATGTCTCCTGATGCCCCGCAGAGTGGTGCGGTACCCTTCATTGCTGTTACACACCGTGCAGCTTCAGAGGAACCTCTACACACAGGATGCTGGGCAGATCGACAGCAGGTTTCTACTGCTGCCGTTTTTCTGGTTGTTGCTGTTCGTGTTTACCGTGTAGAGGATCTACTGACCTTTCATGGCTGTACGAAGTCACGGGAATACGGGATGCGTCAGAAGCAAACTTGGTCGATTCGCTCGAATTAATCATGGATAGGCCGCTGAACCAGACGACACTTAACGCCCTCGGTACATTCGGTTGTCTGCGGGAGCTAAGGCTTGTTCAGCAGCACATTCAAACCCTTGAGTTCGTTGGAGTTTGCAAGAGCTTGCAAGTACTTCACCTTCCAGAGAATCAAATTGAGAGACTTGAAGGTACTTCAGCTCTAATACACGCAGCTTCTGCAAGATGTATGGGACACGATGAGCGTACGACAAGTTCCTGCGGCTCAAGCTCTCCGTTTTACGCCTGTCTCTCCTTCGTCATAGAGTCTTCCGCTCTGCTTAGCTGCGCCAGGCTTCTCCGTAGTACAACCAGCTGAGTTCCATTTGTGTAGAGGGAGCTAGGCGTATACGTGCGTTCCTGTGTTTTGCATTGCTTTAAGGAGTTCAGTCGTGTAAGTTTCTGGAGGAGCTAGACCTAAGTGGCAACCTTATATCGGACTTAGGCTCCCCGGAAGAGCCCCTGCATATATCTGCTTCTTCTCCTGGGACACAGAAGAGCCCCTTGGAAGGGCTTAACCGCCTGCACACGCTGCGGCTTAACAGCAACAAACTCCGAACCCTGCGAGGCATCGAGTACCTCGTGAATCTGAAGGACTTGCAGGTGGCAGATAACGAGTTGACGCATGTGGGTGCAGCCCTCAGCAATAACAAGAACCTAGAAAAGTTAAACATTGCGGCAAACTTGTAAGATGCGACACGATGATGCACCCTGCAATTCCAGTGCTAGACTTCAGCGAAATTGGCACAACAATTCACAAAATGAAAGCCCTACAGTGTTACTTCTGTAAAACTTCTTGTGGCTTAAGGCAGTCAATATAAAATGCTCATCTCTGTCCCAAAATTGCCAAGCTTTCCTTCTGTTAGTGGTCGTATGGCCATTTCCCTCGCAGTACATAAATTGTTCCCCTCTGTTAGGAGTCATAGGAGCGTCTCTTCCTCTCCATCGCATAAAGCTTTCGTATGGTTTGGTTTGTCCTTCAGCATTTGGTCTTTGCATGAAGTGACCCTTCTCTCTCAACTACCTCGTCTCCAGTCTCTCCTATTTTCGGACGTTCACTTTCTTGCAAGACAAAACCCTATATGCAGACTAAAAAATCACGAAATGTTTGCTCTCTACCACATACCGAACTTGAAGGTGAGCGGCAGGACTCTCCACAAACGCAGTAGTTTGGCTTTCGAGTAGCAAAGCATGAGGTTATATGGGGAGATAGCCTCTCAATCGGGCTTATTTCGCCTTCTCCACGTAGCATTCAGCTGTTCTGCTCTAATAGCAGCAGCACATTACTCTAATTATACGCTATGGTGACGCCGAATGCTTCACTCTGTATTGTATTAGAAACATCAGACCCCGTAAGGCTACATCGCCAAAGGCTCATCTAAGAACGTAGCCTTAGGGCTGTACAATTAGGCAAATTTGGGAGTTCTGTGGCTTGTGGAGTGAGTATATTAGTTAGTATTTGTGCAGAGTGATAGACTAGAAGCGAGTACGCTGTGGCAAAATGCACAAAGAAAAGGAGCTGCGAACAAAACAGTTCAGTGCCCGGAGATGCAGATCGCATGAGCAAGGACTGGCATCAGTTAGAGCGCAGCAGCAATACCAACGCCAGAAACAACAAGGCACGTGAAGTGAGGCACTATTTGTGCAACCTGTGGCCTCAGGCTCTAAATCAGACTGTACTTGATGCCGGTGACTCCGCGTTTGTCGCTTCAACCTACCAAAGAAAACGACTTTATTATTTGCTCGAGCAACAAAAGACAAGACGAGAAGCTAGAGATGCGCTGAAGGACCTAGAAAGGCTTCACGGGAAATTCAGAGTCGCCATTAAACAGGGAAGAAGTTTTTCTGTAAGCGAAAAACTGAGGCCTTGAGGATCCGTGGAGCATGTATTCCCTAAAACTCTTCATCTACCGTAGCTGCATGCAGATCTTTTTGTGGCTGTGATTACCAAGTAGCGATACGAAGAATGTTCCCGCAGCACTACCTCAATTTTACGACTATCAGATGGCGTGTGTGGCCATTTTCACGTTTTTTATCTTAGTCAGTGCATTGTCTATACAGTTGGAAAATGGCATCTTCCCAGCGATCCCTCTTACGCCATTTCTACAATGCTTTTTGGTCAATTCTCAGTGTGGGGGGAGATTCACTTTCTGTTCACTAGCGGGACCCAGCATGATATTTGTAGCCACTTTAATGCAGCGTCGCCTTCCCCGCGTCAGTTTCACAACTTGCTGGTGCGCCCTCTGCTTTCCTAGGATCTAGTCGTAGCACGGGGAGGGCTCTGCGGCGGCGCGTCTTTCTTTCGTTGGCTTGCCGCTGAGGTGCGAAGGAGGAAAGAGACGATAATGAGCACGAAAAGAAAAGAACTGGAGCGGTTTGGAAATATACATCTTGAGCTCGGTGATCCTAGTAAGAACTGGTCGGTCGTAAGCGTTTTTCAGGGTCTGTCTGTTCCTTGAAGAAGACGCTTTTAGTTACAAACCATTTTTCCTCCTTGTTCCCGTTTCTCTTAAAGTTCTGAGCTGCACATAGGTTTGCTTTGTGTCATTTTCTACTTTTCTCCCTGCGTGACTGCCTTTCTCCGTCACTTTACTGCGACTTCTCGTCAAATGTTTAACGGTGATGGTTTTAAGTTCATGCGTACAACCACAAGTACTCCTGCACTCTTGCCGGGGGAATATATGTGTTGTGCTTGAGTTCGTGAGTACACAGTTGAGAATGTCGAAATACTTGAAACTCTTGAAAAAATCCTGCGTGCAGCCTCCTAGTGTGTCTTGTGTGCATGAAGAGCATACGTTGCTCTCACAAATATGGGCTGACTCTATGTTCTCTACAGAAAAAGAGCTTCCAACTACGTCATCATCATGGGTCCTACAACTGTTATCTTTCTGTGGGAAATCCCTTTGCGCGTGCGTTATCAGGTACCGCCGCGCTGCCGATTTCCTACTTCATTCTTTTTCAGCAGGTGATTTCTCCCAGTTCGGATTTAAGAGCGTTCGAATCATTAGCGTTCAGCGTGTTGTCAACAGAGAAGCAGAGGCAGCTTTCGAGCTACTCAAGTAAGAACAGCTCATTTTTCGACGCGTCGGTGTGTTGCTTGCTGCCAGATATTGTGTTGCTGGGAAAAGTAGCAAAGTGACGCTGCGAAAAGTGTTTTTGGATGCTGTTACTAATGTTGTTAAGGGCGAAAGCGGTACAGTTGCGAATAAGCTTGACAAGTTATTGCGCGTGCGGCTAAGGCCAATCGATTTCAGAAATAGTGTATTGAAGTAATTTGGAGGATGTTATGCGTTTATCAGTACAGCAAATGTGACTTATCCCGCTTGATTGTGTTGGGTGGAGTAGGTGCACTTGCGGAGTGGATAGCGTAGGGGACTGGGTCCTTTGTGGCGCGGATCCCAAGAACCCGTCGGGGCTACTTGGGTATGTCCAAAGGGACACTGGCTTTTCCTTTTGGCTCCGTCCTCTTTTTACGAACTCAGTGACACGCTGCACACAGTATGCGCAAGTTGGCTTGCTCACTCTTCGGAAACAGATTTGTGCTGTGCAGATAGATAGCAGCAGGCCTACAACTAAAGTGAAGTTGCCTGTATGAGTAGTCACACACATAGACGAGGGTAAAAGCTCAGACTACTTTCTTTTGTCTTCCCAGGCAGTGCACAACGGCTATGTTCGGAAATTTATTTGCCCAGCACGGTGCGCCTTACACTGGCCAGTTTGTAGTCGCGTCCAACGGCCTTGCGGAGGCGGACCTGCCTAGATTACAGTGAGGGCACAGTAAACGCACAACTGTCATTTGCTAATTAGGCGCTTACTCTGTGCTTTGCTCATTTTACGAATTGTTAAAGATCCCTAACTTCCTGCGCATCGGCCTTCAAATTGTAATGGGATATGAAAAAAGGGTCCTCTCCGGGTCTGTTGCCACTGCGCAGAAAGGCGAAGCCACCTAGATTATGTCACTTATGCATAGTGCCTTAGGAGGAAAATGTTAGTTCTGTTTGAAATTTCCTAGGAGCAAAGTTGCCCATGTTCCTGTCTACAGCGCATTGGCGGCAAATGAGACTTTCCAGGCGATTGCTAGGCAAACGCTTGAACTCGGTGAAAAGACTCGAAGCGCCTTAAGCGGCCTTCCACTGAATGAAGCATGTCGTTCTGACTTATCACCTTCCACTGGAGAGTGCAGAGAGTCGAAGGAAAGCACAGAAAAGCCAGTTTCCAGCCGACTGCTGCCGCAAGCAGTAAAGAATGGGCGGATGCTGCTACCTGATGGGGAGGTGCTGCTCTGCCGCCCCCTTTTGCACGAGCCCCTAGCAGATACGCCATTATGGTACAAGCCGGAGGACATGCCAAAGCTTAGAGACCAATGTCCCACGAGAGGAGTTTTCAACGTCGCAAAGGAGCACTACAGTGAGACAAATATTTTAACAGGAAAAACAGCTAGCTGAGCCGACAATTCATGATGACATAATTGCCCGAAAACTTTATACAGTTCCCAAACAAGCACTGTCCTCCTCCTAGCAAGAGGCGCCATGCCGTGTGCTTTATTTGGATATCAACACTACACTTGCATATGCACGTATGAAGCTGCATCCAGAAACGGCGGAGCCTTTGCGACGGCATTCCAAAATATCTAGGCAGTCACTTGTGAGTCGTATTCAGAATCAGGGAGTGAAAGTTCCGCTTCTTCCATTACCTGTGCGCTGGCTCCGCGTGGCCCGACAAGTGTCTACAGGCAGCGATTTTGGAACCCACAGATGAAAACGTGGTACTCTTACTGACGCTCTATATTGCTAACACCTCTTCGTATGCACATTCTTCAAGCCAGCTGCTCCATGCTTTCGGGGCTTGTCCACTGTTTCTTCGTTGCAACCATATCAACTGTACTAGCATTCACAAACGGGTTTTGGTAGACGACTCAGCTAGTGAAAGCAGGTGGCTCCGATGACTTGGTATTACAGCAGGCACTCGGTAAAAATGAGCTCCATTTACAACATTTTAATCCGAATTGTTTCGGCTTCCACGCTAATTTGAATTGCATGGCACAACTATATTCAAGCAAACGCTTCCTGCGTTGAGCTTTCCTGAATCGCCCAGCCATCTCTTTAAAGTTGACTCGGACGCGCTTCGATTTTTTTCTTCCGCATATTTCAGGTGGTTTTCTGAGCCTCGCTGCCTCCTTCCACACTTTCTAGTTCGTTTTTCGTACTCATATGATTTGCCTGATATGGCAACCCTTCCCAATGCTTCTGGGGAGTCCACAGCGCGAGAATCGTCACGAACAGCACCCGCAGCGCCCAAATCGCCACCTCCAGCCGCTGCGTCAACGCCCTCACCAACGCCAGCTGCTCCTCTAGTCGCAACTTTGGGTACTTCGCAGGAAACCGCAGCAGTTGTTGCGCCACTGCAGTGTCAGGAAGAGGCAGGTGACGCGCTCATCTCAAAGACAGCTCCTCAAGGATCTCAAGTAGCTCCAGCAATTTCCTCAGAGTTAAATGAAGGCGGTCAAGGAGCTCATCCAGAAACTCGTCCTCGCAACAGCGCGGTGCGAGAACCAGGAACGGGTTCTCCCTTCGTAGATCTTATAAAGTACGTAACTCACGGATTAACTGCAGCATTTAGAAGGCCTTGACGCATGCGAGGCATTCTAATCTGCGCCCCGTTTTCCCCCTGCATCAGCTATTTGAATAAGAGAGTCTGTTGGAGTACTGAATGCGGTTTATGGATTTTTCAAGGTCTTTCTACGCTGTTGGGCATCTAGAAGTGCTATCATGGTCTGCGAAGTCTATGTTTGCTTCAGTATGGCTAAGCATCTCCTTTCCATTCGAACGAAAGAACTCTTAAAACTAAGGGAACCCCCTTGGCTATGCGAGTCATCTGATCAGGGGAGGGTCGGCGCAGCCAGTCACGAAATCTTAGAAGAAGTTGTTTTTGGGGAGGACCACTTGCAAGAGGTCCTACAAAATAGTTTTACACGGCGGCGAACCAGTGCCGGCGGCCCAGCTATCGAGCCCCAGCAACCGCCCTCAGCCCCGCAAAGCCCTCTTGGAGGACTGAGAGCCGGTGAATGCCAAGCACAGCTTGACCGCAATGGCGAAGTCCTGTCACTGAGCTTGAGCAGCAACGCGCATGTTATTGCCTTAAGCCGAGGAGTTCTCCTGTCGTTCCTCAAGCTTAGGGTGCGTTTTGGACGCGAAAGTAGCTGAGTGGTAGTTAGCAAAACGCCCATGAAAGCAGGTGTAGGGTACCGGCAATCATTCACATTTATTGCTGCAGAAACAGTCTTCACATATCATGTAAAGGAACAAATAGTGGTGCTCGACTGCTACAGCTGAGCTTACGTACACGCAGCAGGCAGCTTAATCTTCATTTCCAGTTAGCATGCTGCAATCTAGTGGCTCTTGTGCTCCGCGGTAGCACATTGGGTTTGGGCCGAAAGGTTAGCAGAGTTCAGCAGCTCGCAACTTGTCCAGGCACAGAAGTAGCAACCAATGCTCCTAACTGGAAACTTTGAAATGCCAGATTCGAACGATGTGTCTCAGGTCCTTTTATTACCCCTTAACGGGATCCGCAGTTTTGAAGCCCCTGACAAGCGTGTCACTGCTTCATACCTCTCCGGCTCTCCTAAGGCCTCTTTTACAGAGTCAAAGGAATGCAGCAAAATAGAAATGCCTCAGCTGAGGGTCCTGGACTTGAGTTTCAATGAACTTTGCACTCTGGACGGTTTCTGGAACACCCCGCGTCTGCAGCAGCTATGCCTTGTTGCCAACCACCTGCTGTTGCTGTCTGATCTTGCACCCGTCGGTCCGATCATCACTGGATCCTAAATGCTTCAGCACTATTCAGATAAATCCAATACAGGGAAAGCGCAAGACGACAGAGAGGAGCTTTCTCGTAGCATCTATTTCCCCACCTCATGACACCGCAGCTAAGCACGTCAAAAATAACGTAGCGGCGACTTCACACACGTGGCATGCCAGACCACACGCTTCAGCCTTTGAGGCTCATGCCCAGAGCAAACCATGTTTTAAGGTGCCTTAGAGTTACGAAAGCATTGCCTTGAGCAGCTGATTGAAGGCCAGGTAGTCTTGGAATTTCACACGGTAGACAGTTCTTCAGATACACCTTTTGTTGCAGGCACCGCTGCTCCTCGGCTGCGACAGCTGTGGCTTGCGGGGAATCCCCTACACCTGGGCGCGCACACTGCGCAACAGCTGCAGCAGCTGCTACCGGCATTGGATCTGCTTGACGGTCGAGCGTTGCAATCCCCTCCAACGTGTCTCGTAAAGTCCCCAGCTTCTCCGCATGAACCCGGCAAAGGAGTTGTTGAGCAGGTCTCCCACTGCGTCACCAGCTCTTCGATGACGCAGATGCAATCGGGTGTTGCCGAGCCTCGCAGCTGGGCAATTGCAGCTGCTGCGCAGATGTCTTCTATGGAGGAGTCGCAAGGCCAGAGATACTGGTGCGCCAAGTGCAGGAGCACTTATGCATTACTATGTGGGGGAGAAGTGAGGTCTTATATACGGTCCACAATCTCCGCTGTGCAGTATGACTCCATGTTCACCATTTTTCAGCAAGACACGCTTGCGGGCTTCATATGGATTCACGAACAGAAAACATGGGAAGGCACCTAAGGGGCGTCTAGCTTTTGCGAAAAGTTTCCTTTTGTCGCTTTTTCAGTACGTGTAAGGCTGAGGACGCGCAGCTTCTTGCATGCTCCTTCGTGGTTCCAAGAGCAGGATCTGCTGAAACACCTGAAACATCGAGACCACTTGAAGATATTGACCCCCTCCCAGTGGCGTCTCTTCTGCCCCCCTGCAGGGGTTCTGGACAGCTGTGCTGCTGCTTCTGCTGCTGCTGCTGCAGCTGCTGCAATTGTGACAAACCTCCTGCGAAAATTGCTGCACTGCCTGTGGCATCGCAAGTATCGGATTCCAGTGTATGTGCGGGGTACTCCAACGGCTGTGGAGGCCTCTGTTCGGTCGCTGCTGCTATCCAATCAGCAGGTGCTACCTTATGGAGGCCCGGCTATGGTCCCAAGCCAGCCGCTGCAGATATCCAGCATCAGCGACAACTACACAGTTTATATAAGGATCTGGACAAAGAGGGGCCACTTGGCGCAGTTGAGCTCACCTGGAGCAATTGGAGGGAAAAAGTGGATGTCCTGGAGATGTCATTCTTGCGATTGCGCGACACTCCAAACGTACATACCTTGATCGGCCTTAAAAGGCTGGAACTGTCTGAGAATAGACTGAGCAGCATACAAGTAAGTAAGGTGGCGATACCTGCATCATGTTAGAAACGCCATCGCTGCGGATAGATATCAAATAGATGTAAATCAATGCACTTCCGGCAAAACTTCGTCAGATCAGTCTTTAAGTCTGTTCTCATCCGAATGGCTTTTGCAGAGGGCCCACTGTGCTGCTTTGTTGAACAGCTACCCTGCAGCTCAACAGGAACAGAATGGGCTTGATGTTACGCGTTTTCTGCTATTACTGATTCTAACGACTGTACCTTCGTATGCTGTTTCTTTGCCTGTGAGGACTATTTTGACCCGTTTCTTGTACTAATGCCAGCGCGATCATTTCAGGGCATTCTGGGGCTGCGCCTTTTGGAAGAGCTTCTCCTCGATGGGAACGAAATTCAGAGTCTTGAAGGGATTGAGTCACTGTGTCACTTGGAGTGTTTAGACATTTCTCACAACCGCATTATTTCCTTTCCGCCAGGGATGCAGCAGCTCAAGCGTTTGGTATTCCTCTGTGCGGAGGGCAACAAACTGCAGCAACTAGAACATTTGCAAGGACTCCCAGCGCTTACGCAGCTGTACCTCAACAGCAACAACATTCAAGGCTTTCGGTAAGTTAACATCGTGATTCCGCAACTTGATCGCTCACATTGGAATAAGCTACACTCCAATGCACTTATTATGGTTTATTTTCATATACTTTGAATCCGTTTCACTCGGCAGGAATTACCAGCAGGTGATGAGAACGTTGCAATAGCCATTCGCTGTCATTTTGAAACACTTGGAAACGTGCCCCTGCTGCTCATGCGTCGGTTTCCGTGCAGACCGCTAATGCACCTTTCCCGCTGTCCGTGCCTCCGTGTGCTAGACCTGCGCAATAATCCATTAAGCAGAGAAGCAGAATATCGGCCCTATACCCTTTATCTCCTTCCAACGTTAAAAGTCCTAGATGGAGTTGAACCAAAACAAGAAGAGACAGCAGAAGTCAGACAAGAGTTCGCAGGAAGGCTTACAAGAGAACTGTTGGAGCAAATAATAGGAGCCCCACTGCCTTGCCTCGAAGCGTCCGTATATATAACGTTCCACAAAAATGCATAGAAACGGGTGCATGGAAAGTTCAAAGACTTTTGAGCTCTACAGCTGCATGGGCAGGCCATTATGGTAGTGCTCAAACACGACTGGTTTTACCTACGGGGCTATCAGCGTGCCAAAGTGCCGTTAGCGGACAACGCAGTAAAAGGAGATTGTGTATATTCCAAGGTCTAGAGAAATAAATGGTGTAGATATGTTACAAGCCTGAGCTTCAGCAACAGCGTACAAGTGTATGCTTTGCCACTTCGGGCTCCACCGACCTTGTCCTGTGTTTCAGTGAGCTTTATCCGCTTTTTTGGCATTGAGTGCATTTTGCCAAACGGTCAATATTTGTAGCTTGGTTGCGTTGCCATGGAGACTTCAATTTTCGCCTGCAATAATCCACGGCACATCTTCCTGTGCATTTTATATTCCCAGCTCAATCGATCTGTCCGGTCACCGCCTCCGTCGCATCTCGGACGTGATTAAAGAGGAGAATTTTCCGTTTTTACTGAGCATCGATTTAAGCCAAAACAAAATTACGAGTCTGGCCTCATTGGGAACTTTACCCCTACTGAGGGTTAGCCTTTTGAAATTTTGATGAACAACGTCCAGACGAACGAACCCGAACTCAGAAAGTCATACACCAGAAAGAGTAAGAAACTGGTTTCGCTCGTGTCTGCTGTTTGCAGGAACTAGTGGTAGCGCACAACAAGATCGACCTTTCAGCAGGAGGCCTAGGAGGGGTAGACGGACCAGGATTGCTGTCACTGCCATTACTCGAGGTATACCTGCCTACATATAACCGAGTCGACGGATTTGCATGTGCATCTCTACATCAGATACAGAGTAACGTTCTGCTTCGTGACTCTCTCCGCTGCGTTGTTTCGCGTGTTTGGCTACAGCGTTTAGATCTAAGCCACAACTCACTGCGCAACTTGAAGGGCTTGGCAACAGCACCGCTCGAAAATATCCGAGTACTCCAGCTGAGGGGAAATGGCCTCTCAAGGAAAGAAGGACTTCTCAACTGCTCTCATCTAGAAGTTCTTGACTTGAGCGATAACAGGATCAGAAGGATTGACCCTGACGGTTTTCAGGGTGTGACTGAAACGCTCCGTTGTTTAGTAATGGAAAGGAACGGATTGAGGTATTCTTTTTCCACTCCAGCATCAGTGTATCAGTAAAGGCATGCCGAAACTTGCCGCCGAGATCTCTCCAAACCCCAAGGTAGAGTAGCGTAACAATGACGCGCAAAGCAAACAATTAGCCCAGCAATTGAACAGTTTCGTGTGACCGCAATTGTCTCTGCATACCTCAGGTCGCTTTGCGGCCTCCCGCTTTTACCCAATCTTGAGGAGTTGCGAATTGCACAGAACAGAATACCTGACTTTACGCAGATCGAATACCTTGTTCAGCTACCCAAGCTAAAACAAATTGGGTGAGCAGCTAAGCGTTTCCGCCACACAATCAAAGGGGGCTATACAAGTCTTTGCTGCATATCAGTGTTACGCGGTAGCAGCACATGCGAATTTATACTTCTGCAAATGGGATCCAGTCAACTGAGTGGCCAAACAGACGTAATTCTGCATCCAGTCAAGCACCGAAATATTTGAGACCAGTCCATATCACAAAGGCATTACCTCTCTGCACTTTTCAGTCGGCTCGCCAAATCTACGCATCCTACTCTGCTGGAGCTTTACATTATTTGCGCAGATTCCAGCAGAACCCTGCATGTCAGCGCCGTCATTGGCGTGCTGTCCTAGCTGAGCAGCTTCCTCAGCTGCAGACAATCGATGGTGATATCATATCACTAGAAGGTATTCAGAGGAAACTGCCTGTAGGACAAACTGAAGCACTGCCTGCTCCTGAAGAGCTGCTACACCCTGTATCTAGATCTCTTCATGACGAACCAGGGTCATCAGGCGTATTCCCTCAACAGCAGGCGCTGGAGCATCAGCAGTTTCTTCTGCATCAGCAACTTCAGCTGTCGCACCCCACGAAATCGACAAAGGGCCGCTCGATCGTGCAGTCAAAGCCTGAAGCACTCACGCCTGGAGGACTCCAAAAGAATAGGCAGCCGCAGACTGTACCCGAGGTTGTCTCCCTTAATCTTGGCATTGTGGGTACAGGCGCCCCAGGGATTTCTCCCAATCCTGCCGGAGTTTCCTTGTTGTCTCGCCGCGACACTCAACCGGAAACTACAGGTATATAGATATCTAGGGGGCAGTTTTGCTACTTCACGGAGATTCGAGCGTTAGCTGCACTAGTTAATGACGGGATCAAAAGTGAAGAGATTGTGCATCAGCGAATAGATCAGTGCCGATGGCTTCAAGAGCCATCATCGCTTTTTTGCCGTCTTACTTCAGGAATGCAGGGAATTGTGAGTAATAAGGGCCATAGAGCAGTTAGCCGAAGCCTGTTAAAAGTCAACCGCTGCGGAACCACCGACGATCGCCAGATGGCTTCGCAAGCTGGCGTTTTGACTAAAAGTGAACTGTGCGGTGCAAACGTGGACCGATACACGAGGAGCAGCAGCACTGACATGTGTAGTGCCCTTGCGAGTTGCTATTCCCCAACGGCTCCCTATCTGTCAACACTACAGCAGCACGAATCCTTTGACACGCCTTCTGAAAGCAGGTTCCAACGCTGTCATGACCCAGCTAGCATGGGTGGACCTGCACAGAACACCAACATTGGATGCATGCAGCTACCTTCGGTGTTACAGGGACTTTGCCTTCATACAGAAGGCGATCGCGGACAGTCGAAAAACGCCCGGCTTACTGTGCCATTAAGCCGGCAGAGGAAGATAACTGGTTGAATTCAAATTTCACGAATTGTTTTGCATCTTTGCGTGCGACTAGTTCCGTAACTTTTCCGTTTCACTGACTTTCCATCTTCAATTTAATGCAATTTTCTGTGTAATTAGAAAGCCACGAAGAAACAGCTTTTCGGTCCACGCTGCGTCAAGTGGCAGCGGCTAAGTAAGGCAAATAACTCCGCAAAATGCTTTCATTTTTGCATGCAGTTGCTGATTGTGGAAACTTGTAAGCCAGGCGATCAAATGCGCAGGGCCTCTGTGTCCCATAGAAGCAGATTGATAAGAACGAAGTTTTGCACTTTTGGCCTTCAAGGAGTTTCTCATATTCCTCGTGCAATTAATGAGGCCCCCGTTTGCCAGAGCAAACACCATATCCAACGTTCCATTCCGCATCTTGGCGTTCGTTATTTTCTGCTTGCTTTTACTTTTTCAAGCGACCACACTCTTGGACGCATCGACGGCTATACGAAAGATAAAAAGCTTTTCATCGCACGTGCTGTCTAAGAAACTGTCGCTTACTATGCCTTGCCCACAGCGACATTGGCTGGCAACAGTCGCAAGGGCGCAAGTTCAATCAACGTAGGCTACTCGACCGTACTATTACCAAAAGCGCCTACGTTGCTGCCCAGAGGGCAGCACATAGGAGCCAAGCCGGGCCTGTTGCATCGGACTAGGAACATTAGGCACCAGCTACAATTACTATGGCCTCCAGTAACAAAAGGCTACGGCAGCGCGACGTAGACTGTCCAGCAACGTTAGACTGAGTTCAAGCTGCTGGAGTACCGCTTTGCACTGTAGATTCAAGCTGTATAAGCCATCAAGATCCTGTGAGTCGGCTAATATCTTTGTTGCATTCGAGGAACTGCCAGAGGCTGGAGTACAAGGCTCAAACATAGCAGGACTCAAAGCATGTGCGTCACGTTTCGCAGTCAAAATCCGTGTAGTGGGCTCACTGATACATTTCAGCGGTCATAGTATAAAATTGTAATGATGCATGTCTCATGGTGAAACACTAAGTGATACAGTACACGCAGTGTACGGAAATGCTTTCATGTGGTCCACAAGTGTCCAAACTATGAGTGGGAAATCTACTGCAGAATTCTGACACGAGCAGTTTTGACGATTGTACCTTTTCCTTGGCTGTGGGCAAAGCCATGATGTTGCTGCTGCCAGCAGCTCAGATGCTCTGTAGGCTGCACGGTCCGTCAAGGAAAAAGAAGGCAGTTCTATAGGACGTGAATTTAACTACATCACCGTGGTATTACTAAAAGCGCCTAAGTTACTGCCAAAACGGCAGTCACACTGGGAGCATTAGCGGCCAGCTAGGAATACTATGGGCTTTAGCTATAAAAGACTACTGCAGCGCTACGTGGAGCGTCCAGAGGCTTTATACTGACTAAGGCACACGCTAGCTATCATAGGTGTGAAGACGCGGACTCACTCCTCTTCGTACGATGCTTATGGTAGAAACAGGAGAATTGCATAATTGTGTCCTTAACGAACTTCCCTTGGGCCTGTGGTGGGTCTTTTTCGTGCAACGCCTTTATCTGTGCGATATTACGCGCACACCAGTGCAACGGATATTAATACACAGAGAAGAAGAATAGGTGCCATTTCCAGATATCTCATGTTACAACAGCTTGACAGTAGCAGCCTCGATTTTGCGCTCTTTCTCCAAGCACTCAAAGAGATTAAATAGTCAAACCAGTCCCGACTTGTATTTTACTTACTGCCGCGACTGGAATTGATTTAAGGGATCCCACAAGAGCACCGAGCTCCCTTGATAAACTTCATCATGCCCCTGCCAATGGGTTATTACTGGCCAGCCTGGTGTTTCTGTCGTGGTGCATGATCCGCTCCTATACGGAGCTAACTAACGCAAAAGTTTTCAGAGAGCTCCCGCGTGAATGAAGCCATATATCTGGGCTCTCAGAGATATTAACTAGGTCCTAGAGCTATACTGTGGGGCGTCAAAATCACCATTAATATAAATCGGAATATGCCTGCCTCGAGCTAAATTTATGAGGATTCATTAATATATTGTTGGGTTGTGTGAGCTTCTGGAATAAAATGAACCCGTTCATAAAAGACAAAATAATCTACACAGGAGCTCTTGCAAACATACGCTGGCGCCGACGGGTCTTCTTCACGTATGCGGTCTTCTTGAAAGTCATAGATAAACTTAGGTTTTTAAGGCTCTAGATGAGGTGAGGAAGCAGTGCTGTGCTGTAAGAGGTCCACAAGGGCTTGAACAACGATAGGAATTGCAGATTCGAGGTTTGCCAGGGAAGACGCAGTGTTTGAATAACTGACATCGCATCTCCAACTGAACTACCTAAAATTTCCGCCAAATTACAAGTCCTGTGGTAAATTTTGTCCTTAAACACATTTGCATTCCGGCAGTCGTGAGCTTTTTTGGGATTCGAAGACGTCTCTGGCGGTATTTCGTACCCTTCGACCCCATTCATACAGCATTAACTTACGCAAAGTGTCACGATCTTCGCTACTCTATTTGAAAAGCATTGGAAGTGAACCTTTCAGCAGAGCAATGAATGCCGTTCCACTTTCGATCACTGCGCTGCCACGGTGTCACCGAGACTCGAGGAGGGACTGTCTTCAGTCCGTTACTAGACGTAAGGTACGGTAGAGGCAGAAAGTACGTCGTAGTTCCTCACATACAGATGCATGATGCACAGAAAGACGGTCTGGAGAAATATCAAATGGTCATTAGGAGGATGCTTTGCCAAATTTATAATCGCTTACTGGAGACTCAGTGGCTTCATCAGGAAGAGGAGGAGGAAACCCAAACTGCCAGCTTCTGCAATACCAAGCGTTTCTGTGTGCATTTGCTTTGATGCCAATTACTCTCTCATCAAGCTACGTGAAATACAGACTACAGACTAAGCTTACGATTTTTCTCTTGTTCCACGGCTTCCAACAGCAAGGGTAGCGCTAACTGATTCCCCCATAGCATTCCTGACTGCGTGGTTAATCAAAAGAGGCTCTCTACTGAAACTTGCTTAGATAGTGTGCCAACGTGTGGCGAGGAATGCCCAACCTCAGTTGAAGGCGGTGCCAAAAGAACTTGGGTCATAGAGTCAACGAAGACACTGTCTGACATGTTCACACAAGAGTTCCGTGTGTTTTTCCTTGGTTTTTCAATCTCCACACAGACAGCCTCTGTGAATTTGTTCGAATTGTCCTAAATACCGCATAAGCAACTGAAGTCAAAATAAGGGTGCTGGTATTGCAAGGAGCATATATGAAGCTTGCAGGAGAGCTCAAATTTCCGCCGATTGTAGACCGCAGCTGTAGCATCAGTGTTGGAAGCGTCCTAGAACAAAGACATGCAGATTTTAAGGCCCTGCCAACCGCGAGATCAAAACGCTCAGTCTTTAACCGATATACAGGCTCATGTCGACGGACTGTGCAAGAAGCGTCTGTATCCGTATGGGTTATGTACTCGCAGATTAGGATTCGTATGGAAACGCCACATTCCACACCGACGCCACTTCGCAGTTTTAACCGCTCAGAGGCATTAGCTTTTCATCCAATCTATGCAAGTCTAAAAAAACTACTGATGAAGTGAGGCTGAAAGCAGCTTTAGTACACTGCTATATCGAATATATGCTAGTTGATTTTTCCCACGGAGGGACCTTATGTCCCCATGCATATAGCTTGTAGTGAGCCAAATATCTGTGCAGCCCAGCGCTCTCCATACAGTAAGGAAGAGGCCTAAAATAAAGCGTTTAACGTCGTAGCTTCACGTGTCGTGCTCAGCAAGGGCACCTGGTATCTTTCACTGTCTCTTTTTTCCAATTACATGTAAACTTACTGTATCGCGGGCAACGGCTTGACAGTCCTCAGCGTTCGGCAACACTAGCAGCGCGGCCACGCTGTGTGGAGAGATATCCTCACCGCTGGACATAGGACATCGGAATTCCTCTTGTACCTTAACGACAACACAAGCTGAAGGATTCTGTGTCAGCCTCATCTGGGCAGAGCCCCCTGATTCCGCTGGTCGCAGCCTACGTGACGGTGTATAATTGCGGAGAAAAGGCACCGCAGCGGATACTTTTTCTCATCATAAATGTGCTGAGACGCATAACATTAAAAATGTGTCTGCCTAGGGAACACGGAGACTAGCAAGATAGAAACTAAAGCTGTGAAGCGTCGCGGATGTTTGACGCACTCTGCAGTGATGTTACCGCGAAAGCACTACACATGTCTTATATGCTCACATATATATAAAAGCCAAGCAGCCACGCGTTTCGAGCAATCAGTGACGTATGAACTGTACTTCTCAAGACTTCGAAAAAAAAAAGATCAGCTTTGGAACGTGCGACAATGTGGCTATGATGGAGGATTCCCGACCTTAGCACTCATGGTGAACGTTCCAGTGTAAGCACAGCCCTCACTGTTTTTGTTATCTTTATGCGAGAAAGGCCATAGTTACACAGGAACTTTTCTCCATCGTATATGAACCCTGTTACAGCGCATGTTGCAGGCAGGTGACAGTCCCACAGTTGCACGCTTCCTTACCACAGTTCCAAGCGCTTCAAGCCCCCGCCAAGCTCGGCACTGACCGCTGGGCTTCGAACGAACACAGTTCGCCGCAAGCTGAAAATGAAACAAACAGATATCTTTTCTGCTACTCTCGTATTCCTGAAGTCAGTTCAGATAGCTTCTATTTCTTTAATTCCGTCTGCTGAGAACTGCAGTAGTCTCCGTGATATTTCAGCGCCTGTTTTGCACGTCTGTCTCTCCATTTCGGTCTTGAGTCAGCCATATTGTCTCCCCGTACCATAGTGAACTAGGAACACGCATACCCCGCCCAGACCGGAGTCATTCTCCTTGCGTACCTTCGCATAGACTGCTTGTTGCCCGGTCAAACCAATCCACCGCAACTATAAATAGTACAGAAATGTACAGCTTTCCCCGCAGCCACAGCATACACCCTATGGGCGAGGCAGCATGTGTTCGAAACCACACTTAGTCGGGGCGAGGGAAGCATTGCTTTGGGCAAGCTTAATGGCGGCAAAAGCAGCGGCAGCGGAATTTGTCTGCAGTTGAACGAGGTGTTTTCGCCTGCACATCCCTGGTTGCGACTGCCCGCAGTCATTGCTCGTGTTGCACGCACCAGTCTTCCTGTTGCGCTCATTGTGCAAATTCAGCTGAGGTCGCACGCATGTGGTGCTCTTCGAAGCGAGCCTGCCGAATATTCATACGCTTGAATTAAACTCTTGATTTAGCTCAATGAAGAAGTGCAGTGCAACGGCACGCAAACAGACACAGGCGTCTAGGGGAGATTTTCGTTAATCAGCGTGAGAGCTATTTCATTTTGAGACTTGCTTAGCTGAAGACTCAAGCAGAGCTGCTTATATAAACAATGCATAGTGGTATTACAGTTAGTTCCCTAGGTAAGTTGTAAACGGAACAAAGGACAGTTCATCTGCTTATTTGGTCATGATCTAATAGAAACACATTGTGCTGTGAAGCCACTTGCTGCATTATCTTGAAGTGCAGCGGTGAACGCCGTAAAGGATTTCGAGATACGATTAATCCGCGCTCGCTGGTCGACATTCGGAGAGCCGTCCACGTACCGTGACGTTGGAAGTTTGCAGTCTCGGAAACGCAGGTGCTGTCTAGCTTTTCTCATAATGAAAATCCGTAGCTGCTGTGTAAGCTGGTGTGAAGACTGCGGCACGGCAGTTTATTTTGTATTATAGATCTAGAAAGTGCCTGGAAGCTCCCAACTAACGGAACGCCTATTGCTGGACTGGCGGCATGCATTGTGTCCGCAGGGAATGTCTCAAATGTTCCTCATTTTCAAGCCATCTAAAGCCAAATGATATGCTGACTAGTTTGCCGATCGAATATATGCGCAAAAGGCTTTCTCGTGGACGAAATCTGTCTGTGGCTCCGCACAGCAGCGGCACACCCCGTAAGGGAAATGAGTCTCTACTTCCTCTTCAGAGCGTTACTTTCCTCGAGCACTTCTGCAATCCAATATTTTCGCTTTGCTCCTATGCATTGTCGGGTGACCTATACAGACTCTAGCAGGCGCTGGAGTTATGCCATAGTTGACCTTTCGCTGAAAGACATACATCCACATATCCTTTTCCGCTTTGCTTTATGCCGAAATCAGAGTGCAATTGAAGGATCGCCAGCTATGGACGAACAACCACGCAGCGGAGTGAGTCCAGTCATCAGTCCTATTCACAGAAATTGAGCCCTGCTTTTGAAATTTGTAGCTCTTCGCATTTATCCACCATACGGTAACACCTAGTAGCCATTTGCAGGCACGTAGATTTTACAGTTGCACGCTCACAAGGACATTCTACTTTCATGCATCTCACCTGATTGACCTCTACTGCGTGCTAGTCATTTTTGCGGTCCTCTGTCGAAATCAAGCTGTAGCAGCCGGAACTCAAGGCTAGTTGCACAACTAATGATGAACGCCAGCAGCCGAGCCGGAGATCCGGATGAACAACTGAATTGGCTCTAGAGCCACGACAACCGTTTGCCGCTATCTATTTCCAATACTACTTATGTGTGCGACCAACATGGAGCTTGTCGATGCTTCAACTCTTCGACAATGTACAAGTACTAATTCAACAAACGATAATTCAACAGAATACCAATACTAACAGGACGCTCGCGTTGCTCTTCAGTGTTGTACACATAGTCTATGGACAACAGCAGAACAGCACGATATTACGTAGCTAGACGTTTACAGATTGAGAAGCAAGCGTTGAGTTAGTGACAAAAGCGAAGACGCCTTTGCTGCAATGTTCGTTCATGCTTTCAGCTGAGGAGGAGATGCTTTTCGTTTCTGAATGACGTCATGAACGGAACGAAAAGTATAAATAAGGAAAACAGCTGATGAGCTGTTGATTAGTTTAAAAGAAAATATTTATATTGCTGACGGGATATCACTGTAGCGCTGTTATAAGTAGCGCACATGATGCAGAAGCCCAAAAGGACCCCCGGAAGAAAACCGGGATTTCCCGCTGTCCAGTGCTCACGGATGTAGGAGAACACTTTGGTGCGGGACGTGTAGGTCATCTGTGTATGACACGCTGTGAATAATGCGAAATGAAGGAAACGTACCACCGCTTGACGTGGCTTCTCGATAAAACCTACGCCGAGCAGTACTGTATTCCTTGTTGGCACCTGGTGCGTTCATCGTCCTGACTCGCAGTGTCCTCCATGAGAAATCTCTTCTATATTCATCCATCGCAATCGAAAAGACTTAAAGGCCTTCTACAAGCGCTTGCTCAGAGTTGAAGGATCGAGGGAAAGCGAAAGGCTGTGTGCTGTCATAATTCTATTGTCAACGAGCACTGCCTCATATTGGGCTAGCACGCGCTCTGTCGTCATCGTTTCACCCATAACAGAAAAGGTCTCGAGTGGTCCCACGTGGATGCAGATTGCAGCTGGAGAGGTGCTTAGAGGCACATACTGTTTCTTTCAAGAATCGCAGGGTGTTTTTACGCAGGTGGCGTTGGCGCCGGCCATGGAGACTCGTGAGTCTTGCTGTAATATGGCTCTTTGGACTAACGATGTGATAACGCCGAAAAGTCAATGGCTCGCCCATCACGGAAAGGGACGGATGATACCACAAGAATGACGGAGCAGACTAACCAAGAATATAAGCACAATTTTCTGGAGTTGTCATCAATTGCGCCTCCGGCTTTACGCACTTTACGATCATGTGTAGCACAGAGAACATAGCAAACAGGATTGTTGAATGGCGTCGTTAATGTAGCTCAGGTAATATCGGTGCTGGGCGACACACTTACGCATTTCGGCATTTCACGGAAAGGGACGGATGATACCACAAGAATGACGGAGCAGACTAACCAAGAATATAAGCACAATTTTCTGGAGTTGTCATCAATTGCGCCTCCGGCTTTACGCACTTTACGATCATGTGTAGCACAGAGAACATAGCAAACAGGATTGTTGAATGGCGTCGTTAATGTAGCTCAGGTAATATCGGTGCTGGGCGACACACTTACGCATTTCGGCATTTCGTGGATGAAGCTTAGGCTTTATAGCAGGAGCCTGTGGAACCTATGTTAGTCTGTTATTATAGAGCTCACCGCTTAGTCCTAGACCGCTAATAGAAGCAGCAGGCTGCTATATAATAGTGTTTAGCAAATGTCATTGCATGTTGTACTTACGCCTTGGTAAGGTCATTTTGTTAGCATTCTACTTCAAATGACTGGTTTCTGGGATGACTAGGGTGAAACAAAGAAAAACATATATTCTCTTTTGGAGACACTGAAGTTCCGGAAAATGAGAATTATGTTGAGCTCACGCTATCTAGTTCTTGCTGCCGAGCGGCCCTACACCAAATACAGAAACTCTCACGTATATCTTCAGTAATCAACTAGGTTGACCCGCCTAAATAGCTACCCTCTAGAAGCTCACTTCCTTATTTAAAAGGGAATTCCGAAGATACGTGGAGCTTATACCGAACAATTTTCACGCTGGTAGCAATAGACGCTTTCACCCGGACGGGAGACATTGTGCTTCGCTGCTTTGGTTGTCAGGAGTCACTGCTCTCCCAAATTGTGAATGCACTCCTCCCTGCAGAGAGCATGCAGAACATCGCGACCAAAAAATTGCATGCTGCAAGAAGGTGTGCTTCTATTATTATCGATCAGCGTTCATGCGGCATTTTGCTCTTGCCGTGGTCTACCAAAAGCCTGTTTGTATTGCTTGCAGAAACAGAGGCTCAGCGCCATTGAACAAATATCTCTATTATGGCGCGAAGACTCCGCGTCCTGAATTACATCTGTCAGTTGCTGTTATCTAATCTCGTTGCACGGCCGTAGACCTTCTTGCAGCAAATCACTCTGGCACAAGATACGGTTCCCGCAGCATTCAAAGCAATAGCCACTATGTGTGAGACGACTTATGTTAGCAAATAGCCCTTTCACTGCATGACGAGCTGCCTCTCGAATATTCAGCTCTGCGCTTGTAAGGGTTTGGTGTCGCTTTCTTTTTATTTAGTTGGACTTCGTAACAAAAAACCGTTTTTGGCTGTCTTCGTTTTCATAGGATTACCTTAGCCTACCCTTCCAGGGGCATGGAATAAGGCACAAACTGCTTGCGCACACATTACAGTTTGCTGATCGCTCGTGTTCTCCGCAAACCAGGCCACCTGCACACGATCTTTCGTACACTGCAATTGCAAATTCTCAAGATGAGCGACAGCAACAGCCAGTGAAGTGCAATATGTGTGTCAGAAGCATCACGAAAGAGATTCTTGTGTCAGGATAAATATTTTGCGGCTTTGCACCTCCATCATTACAACATGCCTTTTGAAGCAGGAATAATTTTTGGCAAACACTCCTGGGCTACACGTCACAAATGCTCTGGGATTGCAAAACAAGGAACACGAGAAATAGCCTGTTCGAAAGTGGTCGCGTGCCGGCTTACTAGCTTTTTAGTGTTTTTCCTCTAATCTGCAAATTGCGAAAAGTATATCCTATAGCACGTGTCCTAGGCAGCAACCTATATTGTTGGGGTTTGCTAAACACCAATGGCACATTGTTGCATCCAAACGTTGCTCGTTTTTAGCCCGACTATTTGTATTGGATGATGCTCGTTTTAGTAATGACTCCAGTTTCCTCCTGCTTTCTGTATTTACCCTATAAGCCGTTCTGGTAGGTCCACAATCTAGTCTTTGTTTTTCCCAAAGCTTGTTGGTACGTGTTTCTCTCACTACGTGTTCGCGAAACGTTGCGCTGGACATTAAGCTAATAGAGCAACGTTCAACTGAGCGATGCTTCCAGGCTCCAGATATTGCAGAAAATGGCAAGTCCGCCAAGTATGCATTTATCGCCTTTTTATGCAAGTATTCGTTGCATGCAGAATAGCATGAAAATGTTTGCACTTGGTGGAAAGGATTCGCAGAGCTTTCCACTGCTCTGGAAAAAGAAAAGCTGTACACTGCAGTAATACTGCATGCTTCTGGTGTTGGCAAACACAGTAATGAATGTTCACTAGAGTTAGCGATAAGCTAACCCTTGAACCCATCTGTAGTGTTGCTTCGTTGTTAATGGCGGCCATTAATCCATCAAGTTCGTTGTGTTTCTTCTCCAAAGATAATATTTCGGCGAATCGCTGATGTCTGTGTAAGATAACAACCGCTGACCATATTATTGCAGCACAATTTGTGCGAACAGCAGGGCCTTTTCTGTGTCAGGTTGCTCCTGCAAAACCACGCGAGTGTCCGGCATGACTCCAGACAAACAGTGGGCCGTTTGAGAGCACGTTTGAGGTTCAACTGTGCGATGCTTCCAGGCTCGAGATATTGCAGAAAATGGCAAGTCCGCAAAGTATGCATTTACTCACCAGGAACCATGAGCTGGGCGTACGCTGGAACCCGCACAGTTGAGTGACCAAAATGCTATCGGTATAGCGGCCCAGCAGACCATGCGGCACTGCAGTGTCACAGACACAAAGCCTTCAGGTTTATTTATTTTGAGAAGATCATCGGTTCTTTAGCAGTACTGTTCTTGAGGTATCAGAAAGAGCTACACGCCACCAGCAACAAATATGGAGTATTTCTACCACCGTCCAAAGTTTAAAATTGGTCATGCTATTACAGCACGTATCAGAAACAGGCTAAATATCCTTTGAAACATTGCTATGCATCGGAGAAGCGTTTACTACCAGTATAGCTGAAGGCGCACACAAGCTATTGGTCAGCAACATCCTATTTAAAAAGCTTAAAGTCACTGGCTGTTTGTCGCGCATTTGCCTGATGCTTGCAAGTAATAAACCATAAAATCGTGTTAGGTAAGTGGCAGCCATAGCACTACATACATGTATCAAATATAGTGTCGCCAAAACACGAGTACACCCTATGCAACGAAGAACACATTTCACTCCAGAAGGCAGTAAGCTGTACTTGGATAAAAAACTGACGTATTGCCATTTGTAAATACTTCCCGAGATGCGATTTCTAGGCCCACTGCGTAAACTGCACCTTGCACGCTGAATAAACACGCCTCTTTCCAAAAGAAGCAACGCGATTGTTCGGTAGGGGCCTTGTGAGTGACTGATTGTTGATTTCGTGTTGTCTGTTCTTTTATTTGAGCAAATGATATTACATCGCATCTCGCTACCAGATACAGTCCTAAAATAGTATGTTTCGGCGCACACAAGCCTTTTGGCTGAGCAGGCATTAGAACTCGCACACGCACAATTTTCCACATGCTGGTATAAAAGTATCCGTTGCGCATCAGGGATCATTTTGGCATGAGAGATACGATAATAATATTGAGCCAACGCCATTCTCCTGTGTTGCATCCTCATATTGGCCGATGCATAGAAACAGTAGACAACTCCACGACACGCTTCTCCCGCTGTGTTCTGCCTGGGAATCCAGCAGACGTGCGAAGCTACAGCACGGCGGACAGAACCTGGAGAATAGATTCCTCGCGGATTGTTGCTGACGCAGCTCATCGCTTTGTGCCAGCATGAGTCTTCGCACATCGGCTTTATCCGTAATTATACAACGTTTAAAACAGGTCTGCTAATGCAGGGCTACTCATTTGTTTGCGGAGCGAAATTGCTCCGTGAATTGGCCACGAAGACGCGTTTTCTTAAATACTCCAAAGCTCGAAAAGTGAATCAGAAAAGAAAAGCGCCCAAGATTTGCGCTAATGTTACTGCTTACTATATGACAAAGCAAGTGAGAGCGAATGCTCCCAATAAGCGTAATCCCCCTACAAGTGCATAGCGCATGCCCCAGAGGTCTGGATAGGGCGAGGTTTATCATTAATCCATGGGGATTTTAGGATTTTTTTTTTCATTTTGCGCGTGATAGAACAGTCTTTTAGTTACTGCGGCTTCTTGATGAACTGCATGGTATTAGAGTGCAAACGCAACGGGTCACTCAGAGCAAAATATGAGGGCTCCCAATTCCATGCACGCACCGTTGTTCTTCAGCTATATGGACGAGATTCTGAGCCGTCCACAGCACTTTGTTGCTACAGCTCTCCAAGGTCTTAATTATACTCGTTCCGGGTGACGTGACGCTGCTCCAGCAAATTTTGATTTGTCAGAGGTATGCAACAGAAAACTTTACTACGCTACGCGTATAATACTGACAACATGACGATTTTTGGTACCTTAGAACCCTGCGAATATAAGTGGACTGGACGTGCATTCGAAACCTCATTCTGAATGTATACATCGCTTTTCTTGATTTGAGAACGAAAACGACCAGCTGTGAGAGTAGTGCTGAGTTGCCAGCGAGAACTAACTTCGGGATCTACCGATATTGATACCTGTCACTGCTGTGGTTCAGGACAACGAACGCTAGAAAAATTCTACATGTGCCACACTGGGGAATGTTTATTATAGTGGAATAGCTTAGGGTGACAGCGCGGAGGTAGTGTTAAAGCCGCAGCTTCTCCCTACACTGAACGCCGTAACGGTGATCCAGTGCAGCATGAAGCTAAACCGCCAGAACTCTAGCTGCCCTCAATTCGTGATCGTAGCAAGCAAAGAACTAAAGTCTACTTAGGAAATACGATATGCCGTGATACTGTTAGCTGGCACGTCGCTTACGAATTCCGGGTAAACGGTCGCACCCGAAATTCAAGAGAAACTGTTTTTTTTTGCCGAGCCAAGACCAGGCACAGTGGACAACAACGTGCAAGCAGAAACTTCGAGCAAAAGCATCGTCTATCTTCAGCTGTTTCTATAGTGAAGTGCTCTGTTTTGCAGTTATGGGGAAACCTCTGTATATGCCGCTATGGCTGAAACAGGAAGAAGCGTCGTTGAAAAGTGGAGTAGTGCTCTGAAGCTTCGGAAAACCGCTCAAGTGCTGTCTGATAGTGTTTTAAGTGAAGCTGGATCTGTCTGTTTTAGTGCGGAAAAGATACGACAAAAAAATGTGAATACAAGCCCAATAAGCTTGCTAGGTCTGTTTCTGCTCTTTTCAAAGTTTCATGCGGTTCTGACTCTTTCAAATATGTAAGCCATATATCTGTGTTCACACGCCAGCTAACCTGATCTTTACAGTCACTTTGCCCTTTTCAATGTTTCATAGACTTCTGACTCTTTCAAATATGTAAGTCATATATCTGTGTTTACACGCCAACTAACCTAACCTTTACAGCCAGGAAAAGAGACCGAAGAGTAATCGCTGAAGATTGTTGATATCCTGCTACCCAGTATTTAGCAAGGAATAATGTTGACAAAACCTACGTGTTTTAGCAGACGGGAGAAGCTCCAAGTAGGTATTCTTCGACGTTCTACAGATAGCTCCTGCAACAGTTCTATGAGTGTAAGGGCCGGATTGTAACCTACGCTTCAGTAGTTTGGTATTTAGTAATGCACCTCGCATAAAGAACGTGTCCGTTCTTGTTCCGCAGTATTTCATTTTTCACACTCTAAAAATCTAGTTGGCAAAGGCAGTCACTCCTGGTCCAGAAGAAAGACGTTCGTGCTCCTCCGTTTAAAATATAATGCAGAGCGTGCTTACCTTGTAGGATCATTGTTTCGAGTGTTCTTTCATCTTCTGAGCTGCACAACACATTTGTGCAAGCAGCAATATCAACGCAATCCATACATACGTCTATGAATCATGATTCTTGCTTTTACATTCGGTAGTTCTTGTTTTACCGATATCGCTTCCAATGTTTAAGCTTCTACATAAAGAGTAACTTATTCTAATCTGCTCGACTAACGCAATCCGAACGTTGGGAACTTCGATTGCAGTGCAACAGGCTGCAAGAATGCAATCTAAACAGACGATTCAGTGAAGTGCTGCCCAACTCCATGGATATCAGCAAAACAGCGTATCTGGCACATACAACGGTGCTCTACACAAGAAGATCGAAAAAGGCAGTGTCACGCTGCTGGCTCTATCAGGGGAAATCAAAACTGTGGGTCTGATGACTAGAGCAGTCAAACTGTGCGGCTCACTGTTACCGCCCGAGTTTACCCTGTGTTTGGCCAAGTAAATGAACACCAATTCTAGCAAGCAGCATTTCGCGAACGTATTCAGAGAAAACCCCAACAGGCCCTTTGGGTTATCGCGCAAAGCGTATATTATCTCCAACTGTTGCATTCGCCTGTGGAAATT